>NC_042628.1:115000-166292 GCF_901001135.1 Rhinatrema bivittatum | reverse complement strand
AGTGTGTGTGGTGTGTGTGTGTGTGTGGGAAGCTTGCACTGCTGCTGACTGCTGTGGTTATGAAGTATGTGTATGTGGTTAGGTTGTGTTTGTGTGGGGGGGGTAGCTTGTACTGCTGCTGACTGTGCTGTGGTTTGGCAGTATGTGTGTGTGGTTAGATTGTGTGTGTGTGGGGGGTGATGCTTGTACTGCTGCTGACTGTGCTGTGGTTATGCAGTGTGGTGTGTGGTTATGCAGTATGTGTGTGGTTAGGTTGGTGTGTGTGTGGGGGAAGCTTGTACTGTTGCTGACTGTGCTGTGGTTATGCAGTATGTGTGTGTTGTTAGACTGTGTGTGTGTGTGTGTGTGGTTAGGTTGTGTGTGTGGGGGGGAGTAGCTTGCACTGCTGTTGACTGTGCTGTGGTTATGCAGTATGTGTGTGTTGTTAGACTGTCTGTGTGTGTGTGTGGATAGATTGTGTGTGAGTGTAGTTAGGTTGTGTGTGTGTGTGTGGTTAGGTTGTATGTGTGTGTGGAAGCTTGTACTGCTGCTGTGCTGTGGTTATGCAGTATGTGTGTGTGTGTGTGTGTGTGATTAGGTTGTGTGTGTGGGGGAAGCTTGTACTGCTGCTGACTGTGCTGTGGTTATGCAGTATGTGTGTGTGGTTAGATTGTGTGTGTGTGTGGCTATGCAGTATGTGTGTGTGGTTAGGTTGTGGGTGTGTGTGGTTATGCAGTATATGTGTGGGGTTAGATTATGTGTGTGTGTGTGTGTGGTTATGCAGTATATGTGTGGGGTTAGATTGTATGTGTATGTGTGGTTAGATTGTGTGTGTGTGTGGTTAGGTTGTGTGTGTGTGTGGTTATGCAGTATATGTGTGGGGTTAGATTGTGTGTG
This sequence comes from Rhinatrema bivittatum, assembly GCF_901001135.1. Classification (NCBI taxonomy): domain Eukaryota; kingdom Metazoa; phylum Chordata; class Amphibia; order Gymnophiona; family Rhinatrematidae; genus Rhinatrema; species Rhinatrema bivittatum. The sequence goes on along the minus strand of NC_042628.1, from coordinate 165,416 downwards.
AGTGTGGTTAGGTTGTGTGTGTGTGTGGTTAGGTTGTGTGTGTGTGGAAGCTTGTACTGCTGCTGTGCTGTGGTTATGCAGTGTGTGTGTGTGTGATTAGGTGTGTGTGTGTGGGGGGGAAGCGTGTACTGCTGCTGACTGTGCTGTGGTTATGCAGTATGTGTGTGTGTGGTTAGATTGGTGTGTGTGTGTGTGGGTAGATTGTGTGTGTGGTTATGCAGTATGTGTGTGTGGTTAGATTGTGTGTGTGTGTGGCTATGCAGTATGTGTGTGGTTATGCAGTATGTGTGTGGTTAGATTGTGTGTGTGGGGGGTTAGATTGTGTGTGTGTGTGTGTGTGTGTGTGGTTATGCAGTATGTGTGTGGTTAGGTTGTGTGTGTGTGTGGGTTATGCAGTATGTGTGTGGTTAGGTTGTGTGTGGTTAGGTTGTGTGTGTGTGTGTGGCTATGCAGTGTGTGTGTGTGGTTAGGTTGTGTGTGGTTAGGTTGTGTGTGTGTGTGGTTATGCAGTATGTGTGTGTGGTTAGATGTGTGTGTGTGTGTGTGTGTGGTTAGATTGTGTGTGTGTGTGTGGTTATGCAGTATGTGTGTGTGGTTAGGTTGTGTGTGTGGCTATGCAGTATGTGTGTGAGGTTAGGTTGTGTGTGTGTGTGGTTAGGTGTGTGGGTGTGTGTGGTGTGTGTGTGTGGTTATGCAGTATGTGTGTGTGGTTAGATGTGTGTGTGTGTGTGTGTGTGTGTGGTTAGATTGTGTGTGTGTGTGTGCTTAAATTGTGTGTGTGTGTGTGTGGTTATGCAGTATGTGTGTGTGGTTAGGTTGTGTGGTGTGTGGTGTGTGTGGTTAGTGTGTGTGTGTGGTTATGCAGTATGTATGTGTGGTTAGATTGTGTGTGTGTGTGTGTGGTTATGCAGTATGTGTGTGTGGTTAGGACGTTCTCATAAGCCGCCACACTCACCCCCGACACTGTCAGCATCTGAGCCTCACACCCGTGGCGGGACACCAGCGAGCCTCACTCACTCAGCAGGACGCTAACATGACCACCGCCTCTGGCTAATATCCATGCGTGTGCCCGACGTCATCTCCTTTAAAGAGCACAGCATCCATTGATTATATCAGAGGTCTTAGCTCTGTATGAAAGCTCCCCAGACTCCCTCATGTCACCTGCATTCCTAGTGCAGTGAGTGTTGCTTCTCCTGCATTCCTGCCTTGCCCCAGTTCTGCAGACTCATATCCAGCTCCACTTGCCTTCCTGCCCACCTGCTCTGCCAGTCTTTCCTCCTCCTTGGCTTCTCTGTGCACTGACTCTTGGGTTTGGTCTTTTCCGGGACACTTACTACCCTTGATTGCCGCCTGCCTCTGACTCCTTGTCTGGAATCTGAGCTTCCTTGCTATCCGCCTGCCTTTGATCCTTGCTGGCCCTGGAACTTCACCTATGTTCTTCCTGTAGAGACATCACCTAAGTGGTGCTGGGCCCCAGCACCCAAGGGCTCAAGCTGTGGGGAAAGTAGCTGGTATAGATGAAGCCCTAGCCCAGTCTCTCCAGCGTAGCTCCACTAGCTGTCAGGTTCACGCCATAGGCTGCATCACCTCACCACAGCAGCATTGCTCCACACATATTACAGATAACTCATACTTTAGCCAGGTATATTCAGAAGAATGGATTTCTCTGAATACCTAAATGCATTTCACCGAATGGCAGAATGTATTCTGCTGAATATCAGAGTAAGTTATCCAGATAACTCGTACTTTAGGCAGGTATATTCAGAGGCTGCGTTGCACTGAATATCAGAGTAAAGTTATCCAGAGAACTCGTACTGTAGCCAGATATATTCAGAGGCTGCATTCCACTGAATATCAGAGTAAAGTTAACAAGATAGCTTACCTTAATTCCAGCTCTCTGAATATCAACCTCAGATGAGCTGTCCTAAAAGGGAAACTTGTTGTAAAAATCTGTTTCTTGTTCTGGAAACATTTCCTATCCTAATGACAGTTTCTGCAGCTTTTTATGTTGATGAAACTCATTCTCCATCATAGTGGCTTTAATAGACAGTTCCTGCAGAATGCAATAATGCATAACTGGGAGAAAACCAGGGAGTGAAGGTCATAGCTGCTTAATAAGAGCTTCTTTACCAACACTGTCAATGCCAAGAGGTTTTGATGGAAGATGATATGCAAACTCTGGAATAATTGTTCCCTTTATACAAGACAAGTTCCCTCCTGAAAGGACGCTTTGATTATCTGTCAGAAATCAGTAAGAAGCACAGAAATGCATTTCCGTTTATGGGATAATTGATTCCAAGTAGTTTACAGAATGAAATTTCTTTCTAAGATACAGAGCAGTGATGCACGACTGACGGTGGATGAGGGTGAGCTGAAGGTAATTTCAGATTTCTGCACTGGATGGTCCTTCCTTTCAGTCTCTGTTGGGTGTCATCTAAGAATCACTGAGCTCCACACTCAAAAGCATTTATTTGGATAACCCAGAAGTTATCTTTGGGCACTTATCCAGCTATGTTAGGGGCATAACTGGGAGGAGTTGAGCTAGCCAGATAAGTCTGGTCAGCCCGAAGAACTGTCCAAAAGTTAGCCGGATAAAACTAGCCGGCTAATTTTGCCATCCAGACAGAGAATGAATATGAATTATCCAAAGTTTTCATATACCTAAAAAAAAAAATAAAAGTAACTAATTCTTCATTCTCATAAACCCAAACAGATATAAGAAGTTAAGAGCAGGAAGTGCATCTCTTAGAGCTTTGAGCTGAGACTGTCCCTGCAGGTAGTTTTAGGGTTAGCAGGAGGGATTCTCTTCATACTTTTACCCTTGTCCCTTGTCCCATGCCCCCTCACTCCTCCCTATCCCTCACTCTCTTTTCCATGAAATCTCACTCCTCCTCACCCCTTACTCACTTCTCCTTATGCTCTCGTTCCTTTCCTCATCACTCCTCCTCACCCCTTACATGCTTCTCCTTACTCTCTCGTTCCATTCCTCGTCGCTCCTCCTCACCCCTTACTCGCTTCTCCTTACGCTCTCGTTCCTTTCCTCATCACTCCTCCTCACCCTTACACGCTTCTCCTTACGCTCTCGTTCCATTCCTCGTCGCTCCTCTCACCCCTTACTCGCTTCTCCTTACGCTCTCGTTCCATTCCTCGTCGCTCCTCCTCACCCCTTACACACTTCTCCTTACGCTCTCGTTCCATTCCTCGTCGCTCCTCCTCACCCCTTACACGCTTCTCCTTACGCTCTCGTTCCATTCGTCGTCGCTCCTTCTCACCCCTTACACGCTTCTCCTACTCTCTCGTTCCATTCCTCGTCGCTCCTCCTCACCCCTTACACGCTTCTCCTTACGCTCTCGTTCCATTCCTCGTCGCTACTCCTCACCCCTTACACGCTTCTCCTTACTCTCTCGTTCCATTCCTCGTCGCTCCTCCTCACCCCTTACACGCTTCTCCTTACTCTCTCGTTCCATTCCTCGTCGCTCCTCCTCACCCCTTACACGCTTCTCCTTACGCTCTCGTTCCATTCCTCGTCGCTCCTCCTCACCCCTTACACGCTTCTCCTTACGCTCTCGTTCCATTCCTCGTCGCTCCTCCTCACCCCTTACACGCTTCTCCTTACGCTCTCGTTCCATTCCTCGTCGCTCCTCCTCACCCCTTACACGCTTCTCCTTACGCTCTCGTTCCATTCCTCGTCGCTCCTCCTCACCCCTTACACGCTTCTCCTTACGCTCTCGTTCCATTCCTCGTCGCTCCTCCTCACCCCTTACACGCTTCTCCTTACGCTCTCGTTCCATTCCTCGTCGCTCCTCCTCACCCCTTACACGCTTCTCCTTACTCTCTCGTTCCATTCCTCGTCGCTCCTCCTCACCCCTTACACGCTTCTCCTTATGCTCTCGTTCCATTCCTCGTCGCTACTCCTCACCCCTTACATGCTTCTCCTTACTCTCTCGTTCCATTCCTCGTCGCTCCTCCTCACCCCTTACACGCTTCTCCTTACTCTCTCGTTCCATTCCTCGTCACTCCTTCTCACCCCTTAAATTCCTTCCCCACATCTTGCCTTCCATGCCTCCTAATTCCTTCCCACCATATATGCATGTGAAAGCGAAAATACACACATATTTTCAACTTTTATAAAATGTGAAATAGCAAGTAGATGCGTCTTATGCATGTATATGCTAATTTTCACATGCATAATGTTTTGAAAGTTCACCTCATAGTTGCTAACTTTTAAAAATTTCCACACAGCCCCATGTACATGCGTGATTGGCTGTGAGCAGATCTACTACAGTATCTTGTAACCTAGACCAAGCAGCATTTGCTTGGCTGGAGGCACAAAGCATACTGACTCCAGCCTTTTTCAATGCACTTTTACTCTATTCAAGTAACAGCACTTCAACACAAGCATGACTGCCCACCTTTGCAGTATATTCCCACTCCCGGGGTTCAGTCGGCATAGATTTACAGGGGCTGCCTCTCCTGGAGACACAGGGGCCTCCTGATCCCAGCTGGGCTTACACTCTTATTCTGCCCCAGCAGGGTCCCGCCCATAGAGCTCTCCTCCTTCTGCAGGATTTAAGGTGGACCAGGTATCTAGCCTGGCCCCACACATGTAACAAGGGGGAAAATGAGTTCACTCCATTACAAGCAAGTATGAGCAGATAAAAAATATGCATATGTCCTACTCCCCAACATACACATGTATGTTGGTTATGTGTGAATACATGCATTGAAAAGCATGTACTTTTCCTACCTATTTTATAAACATATGCCATATAGGGGCAGATTTAAAAACCTACGCACGTGGCCTACATTTGTGCCCGATTTTATAACATGCACGTGAGCCGCGCACGTGTTATAAATTCTGGGGCCTGTGTGCGCAAGGGGGTGCACACTAGTGCACCTTGCGTGCGCCGAGCCCTAGGGGAGCCCTGATGGCTTTCCCCCGATCCCTCCAGCCCCCCCCCCCCCCCCACCTTCCCCTACCTGTCCCCCCCCTAGTCCGAAAAAAATACTCCCGTATCTTTAGCTCAGAAGTTACGAGTGCCGGAGAGTGATCCCCAGGCCCAGCAGTCGAAGAGAGGCCTCTGGCCACACCCCCGCCCCGCTCCTGGCATCCGTAATCACCACTATGCACGTAAATCCACCTGAATTTACACATGTAGGCTTTTAAAATCTGCCCCATATTTTACATGCAAATAAAAATATAACTTGCTCACATCAAACCCTGATTTATACACGAAGTCAGTATATTTAAAACGCATGCACATAAAGGAAATCAGTAGTTTGCTGATACCTCCACCAGTTTAGCCAGGACAAGACCCTCCTAGTTTTTCACCCTGAACTTCCCCCAGTTCATCACCCAGACCTGCCAACCAATAGTAAACAACAGATGAGCCATTGGCCGGACCCTGTCACATGGTAGGAGCATAGGATGGCCGGCACCATCTTGTGCTCCTACCATGTGACAGGGGCTGACCATGACACCGGTAGCCCCTGTGACATAGTAAGGGCAAAGGCTATCGGCGCCATTTTGAATACTGGCAGCCGACGGTCCGAGTGCAGGAGTCGCTCCCGGACCCCCCGCTGGACTTTTGGCAAGTCTTGTGGGGGTCAGGAGGATCCCCCAAGACTTGCCAAAAGCCCCTGGTGGTCCAGCGGGGGTCCGGGAGCAATCTCCTGCTCTCGGGCCATCGGCTGCCAGTAATCAAAATGGCGCCGATAGCCTTTGCTCTTACTATGTCACAGGGGCTACCGGTGCCATTGGTCAGCCCCTGTCACATGGTAGGAGCACAAGATGGCGCTGGCCATCCAGTGCTCCTACCATGTGACAGGGTCCGGCCATGGCACAGATACCCTGTCACATGGTAAGGGCAAAGGGCCATCGCGCCATTTTGATTAATGGCAGCCGACGGCCCGGGAGCATGAGATCACTCCAGGGACCCCCACTGGACCACCAGGTACCTGTAAAAAGTTTTTGGGGGGTCGGGAGGGTGGAGGAAGCTAAGGGATTAGTTTAAAGGGTCAGGGTGGGTTTTTTGTTTATCGGCTCGGGCGCAGCCAATAAACAAAACCGCGATCGGGGCCCAATGAAAAAAAACCCACATGTGAATCGGAACCAGAATCCGAACAGATTCCGGTTCCGATTCACATCTCTAATACATAGCCAAAATCCGTGAAATGTGTATCATTAAACAGCTAACTCTCTTCATTGACTCCAATAATGTACTTGACCAATATCAATTTGGTTTTCGTAAATTTCATAGTACGGAACTACTGTTGCTTTCTAGCTTTCACATAATTAGAAGAGACTTTGAACATGGTACAAGTTATGTTATGGTGCTGCTAGACATCTCTGCAGTTATTTGATACAATAGACCATAGCATTTTGTTAAATCGTCTGGGTGCGTTAGGATTAACAGGGAAGGTATTAGCTTGGTTCACCTTGTTTTCATCAAATCGATCTGTACAAGTCAAGATCAAATCATATATCTCGTCCAGGCAAGTAGTAACATCTGGAGGACCTCAAGGCTCCGCAATATCAGCCATGTTATTCAACATTTATATGACACCTTGTGCCAAATACTAAGTCTTGCTTTACATTACGATTGTACGCAGACGACATACAATTTTTCTTTCCAATTAAATTGACATGGGCACAAACTGAACAAGTCCTATCTAACCATCTTATTATTATTCAAAACTGGTAAACTCAAAACAAATTAGCACTGAATATTAAAAAAACTGAAATAATACATCTGGCAAGATTTCCTTATGTAATGGTCCCTCTGATATTATTCTTATGGTCAATTGCATCCAACTGACAAAAGCCACATGAAATCTCAGTATTCAAACTGATCAATCACTAAGCATGAGTGTTCAATTAAAAGTTGATTCAGACATCATATCACAAGTTGAAGTTATTACATCACCTTAAACTATTTCTTGATTCCGCTGATTTCCGTACTGTTTACCAATTGGTGAGCACATCACCCCTGTATTACAGCAACTTCACTGGTTACCAATAACATTCCAAATTGAATATAAACTTGCCACAATTATTCACTCCCTTATCAATAATGTATAATCCCCATGAATAAAGTCATCATGAAAATAAAATTCCCCCGGTGAGATCACTCCGCTCAGCAAACCAGAATCTGTTGGACATTACCTCTCCTAAGATAGCACGTCTGGATGAAACAAGGGAAAGAGCACTTTCAATAGCAGGTCCAGTTTTCTGGAATTCGTCCCCAACGAATTGAGAAACCTAAATGACCCTAGGTTTTTAAAAAGCATTAAAAACCTTTTATTTAAACTTGCCTTTAATGATTAATTTCATGTTTAATATTCTCTGATTACTTGTTGTCATCCAATGAGGATTGTATGTGACACCCTGATCTTCTGTTTTAAAAAATTGTGAATATTATATTGTAACCCGCCCTGAACGAGGAAGGGTGAGCTAAAAATCTTTAAAATAAATAAATAAAACAAATAAAGTCCAGAGTCTGTGCCACCGTCAGTGTGGTCCGCAGCCAGCCCATGGGCTGTTTAGGGTGTGCTGCAGCACAGGGATGTTTCAGAGCTTCATCTTGTCCACGTCTTCAGTGCCTTCGTCAAGTCCTCATCTCCACAGTCATCTTCAGTCTTCACATTTGTCTATCCTGATGTTCAAGCCGTTCCCAAGTGGCAAGTCTGAAAGGGCTTTCGGAGTGGCAGGAGGGCTACCCCAGAGAACAGCATTGCACGTTGGAAGTCCAGGTGATCCTAGATCCAAGACAGGAGTATTCCTATTCTAGTCAGCCCAGATTCATTCATCCGCCAGCAGCGTGAACTGCGCCAGCCCCGGGGTTGTGCAGGTCGCACCGTGGCACAGGGGCTCACACTCTGAAGTGTCCGTCTGCGCTCGAAATAAGAAGTAAGCACCTCCATGGGCCCATAAAGGACAACTTCTAGGTCAGAGCACAGGCCTGCAGTCAAATCATGTGACAGTTTTAACTGGAAAGGATGCTTTTTATTCTGGAGTTCAAATGTTCATCCTTGGCTTGAAGGATGGAGTACCACAGGCTTCACTGAGTGCCGTCTCTCTCCAAAGGACTAACTTTATCTGCAGCTGGGATAGGTAGTGTCTGTAATGGAAGATGTTGTGGCATTAACCTAAATGCATAGCACAATTGATGAGGCAATGAGTCTGCAAAGTTCTGTATATGCTCTGGCCCTTAAGTGAGTGGTCCATCATGACGGGAGATGAGGGAAGAGCTGAGCATCATTTGTCTGTGTGCATGGTGTCACAAGGCCTCTGGTGACTGACATTTGATACTGCAGCTTCACATACATGTCCACTGGGCACAGGTCTTGACAGAAGGTCAGCAGAGGGATGAAGGGCAGGTGAAGGGTGAGAGGCAACTATTCCTTGTGTAGCATTGCACATTCCTAGTGAACCTCTCTTCCTATGTGCTGCTGGCCTCAGAGCGCAGATAGCAATGTGTATGCTGCCCCTGTCCAGGGCAATTATATAGTCCATCTCATTCAACAACCATTCTTCTAAGCAGATTAAATAAATATTCCTGATTCAGAAGAGACATACTTTAAAACATATACACAACTCTTCTTAATTCCAGTCAAACATTTACAATAGCTAGCATATAATAATATTTTTAAGCTAAGTTTAGGGCTGTGAGTGGCATTTGCCTATCTGTGCTGTGTGAAAAGAGATTAGTGGTACAAAGATGACAGATGATGTGGGGCACAGGTACTTTGAACTTTGTGGAAGGCAGATCCAAGGATTTTATAGGCTTAATACTAAATTGTGTTTGCAGCAGTCACAGCAGTATGGAGCGGGACCTTGAAGCCCTGAAGGCTTGCTTCAGAGTATTAAGGAGGCAGGAGCCAGAGCTGCTATAGAAGCTGCAGCCCTCTGAGGGTAAGTGGAAATCTGTTTGAGTCACTTGCTTTCAATCTCCCAAACAATAGCTAGATTAAGTCACAATATTTGGAGAGAGTCTGACAATGGCTTAAGGACAGTATCACACCAATGTATTCCTTGTATTGTACTAAAAGAAGTTGTCAAACTTGCATTGTAAACATCAGGATTGGATAAGAAAACAATTCTCTTTGTCCAAGGAAATACAGAAATCAGTGCAACAGTGAATGATGACATGTCCACTTCTGTACAATGCTACTCTCAAAAGCTAAGCAGATCAAAATCCAACCAACAAACCAATAAGCCCTTCCTCACCCTACAAGGAAGCCATGTGGATTCAGAATAAAGCAAAGTTCCTCTTGCATGTCACTTTGATTTCAGTTGCATTGCCATATTTGCTCCCTGTTTCTTCCCCTCCTTGGCACTGTAGGTGTGGATCCAATAGCTCCTTAGCAATGCTGTGCTGAAATGTTGTATTCTGCATTTATCATCAGTTGTCTTTGTTGCACTTAACACCACAAACACATGCAATATTGATAATGGCTATTACCTTCTATTAATGAGTGTTACCTCTGCACAACGTTCAGTCATTAAATTTATTTAGCAGGAGAGAGCAAATGTACCACCTAGATGTATTTGTGATTTTGTATGGTGATGGGAAACAGCCCTTGCGCATACACTAGTGGCAAGCATGTCCTGACACAGAGGCTTTGTCAGTCATCAGGGTTTTTTCAAGGCATACTACGAATTCCGTGGGAGAAATACGTGTGATTGTGTAGCTTCACTGCATGCACCTACAAATGACAGGGCCTCTGCTGTAGTGTTCATCATCTCTCTCATTTAAGCTGCCTTTAATCTACAGCATTCACAGCATTGTTCCTCTTTGTTTCTTTCCTACAGGAACAGCAGAGGCCCAGGAGCAGCAAGAGAGGCAGCAGGATGCAGAGAAGGAGCCAGAGGTGGATGAGATGGCTCCAAGGAGCAGGAGGAGGAGAGAGGGGGGGTATGAAGAGCAACCATAGAAAGAATAGAAGGACACTGCTTTTTCAGGGTCTGACACCCCAGTGGCCCAACTTCCAGCTGCAGCCGTGCCTTACCCACCCCCAGTAAGGTCTGCCTGACCTTGCAGACCCTTGCACGACTGCAGGAGTCGTGAGGCATAAGGGCAGAAACACCTTTCTGGGGAGTGAAGGGCAGAAACTGAGGGCCACAGCTGCTTCCCTCACCTGGAAATGCTTGGGTGGAGCCTTCAGACATTTTGGCTCTTTATGACAAGATTATAACTGGTTTTGTTGGCTTCCACTGATCACAATTTTCTTGTAGTTCCACATTTTAAAAATTTTGAGTTGAAGATGACTAGAAGTAACTGTTTTCTTTTAGGGGTCCACAGTTTTGGAACTTATTAAGTAATTACTTAAAGTTTAGAAAGAAATTATAAGCACATTGTTAGGTAATTCATATCTTTTTATTTGGTTTTATTCATTTTTATTAGTTGTGTTTTTGTTTGCTTTAAATTATAAATGTATAAGCTGTTATCCGCATTGTACAAGTTTTACTTGGAAAAAAAATGTTTTTAAATAAATTAATTAACACTTTTCCATTTAATTATGTGTCCATCCTTTATTTAAATGAATACACTTCAACTTACACACATACATATTTCAATACATAACACAGTCTGCCTTTAGATGCCTTTCAAAACACACACATCACATTGCTATGAATAGCAAACTATGCAAATAAGAAAAAGATCAGCAGTCGAGTTCAGGAGCCTTCCAAATGGACACCATAAGGGAGCAGAATGGACAGGGTGGGACCTACAAACAGCTTACACTCAATCACAGCTGGTCCTCACAATACGTTCAGGCATCTTGATTCCATCATCTTTACGACAATGTTGTCCTCATATGTGTACACTATTCTCACGTATGACAGCACTCCAGCTGAGTGAGTAGCATGTGCATTGCTGGCATATGCAGAGCCCAGAGCATGCATAACAGTTCCCAATGAAGTGAGAGGAAGCAGCAGCAGAGATGAAGGCTTTGCCAGCACAAAGGAGTCCCCTGCAGGGCATGCCAGATGTAGCCAGGACAAACAGAAGAGCCACAACAAGACGCTATTGCTACCTCATTTCCCCATGGCTACAAGAGAAAGCTCATGACAACAAGGCAAGCTACATAGGTTAATGCTAGTTAGCTGTGAAACCACGTTTATGCTCTGTATGGTTTGCATAGAGTCCCAAGATTGCACACATAATTAATGCTGATAATCTACTGAATATGGTGCAAGCTGGTCCGTTAATGTAATGTATATGAACTTCTTTGGCCAGGAGCACAAACCACTATGGCCAGACAAAAGTTGCCATATATTTGCTATTTGAAAGGTCACAAATATTGCAATATAAGTACAAACGATTGATCTCTGTCCTCAGGTCCTGGCTTTTCAGTCAGGCCTTTGCCACATTGTATGCATGCTTTTCTATGGAAGTTTGAAAAGGTTTCCCTATGAAGTTATCATTACTGCACTGTGAAATTGCATTGATCAGAATTGTAAAACGATTTAAAGTTGCTGACATGCTCAAATATGCTAAATATTAGAATGTATGCTAAAAGCCAAACAGTATGCTAAAGTTCAGTCTTGAGTTTTGTTCCTGCCTTCTGGGCTCAGTTTACAAGAAATCACAAGGCTTACAAGAACCCCAGTCCCATTAACATATATGAGATAAAATTATAATGTCAACCAATTAAGAAAATATTATGCCAACAAACTGGCTCATTAATAAGTAAATTGGAGGTGGTAATCTATTTAATCTATTGTGTCAACAATACTCTCTGAGACTGCTTTTGAATTGCCTTGCTGGTAATCTTGCACTCTCCTGGTATATTCCAATAAAGAACTTTCTTTAAACTGCTTGTATTAGGTGTTTATTTTGATAGCCCACAACAGATGGGACTGGGATTCAGAGACTCATCCTCAATGCAAGAGGATAATGTATGACCTTGCTACAGGATCACTTCCTACTATACCAAGGTGATGCTCTCCAATCAGGTGAATTTATATCTCCAAGCCAGACCAAAATTGGGACTTGGCTAATATGTCCTTTGAAGGTCTCCTCTATATATCTCTCCTTCTGACTAGCCTCAAGAGATGGGACTCGTTCTCTGAAAGCCAGGTGCAGGCATGCAACCTCTCACCAACTGGTAGATACTCATACATGTGACACTCAGTGCAAAAGACTGGAAAATCCCCATCTTGCTGCTGGACTGCTATTTTCATCCTAATATTGTTGAGTTCTTATTTAATTTAGGTTGCTACGGGAGTAGAGATGAGTAAATCAAGTCTTTTAACTTTATGTGGTGCATTTAATGATAATTTGGCAATGATATGCAAGGGGAAGAGATTTAAAAACTAAAGACAGAATTTTAAACCTGACATCAATAAACTTGCAACCAGTACAGGTTTGCTAGCACTGGAGAAATATGAGCCACATAAAGAACATCCTGAAATCAGATAGAATTCTGTATAGCATTGTAAGGCCTTTATTGTAGTTTGAAGCAGACCTAAGAAAAGAGAAAAGAATAAAACAAATTTAAGAGACATGGAAGAGTAAAACTGATAAAAGATCAGAGATTTATCTTACTAAATGCTAAGGTACATAAGTGGGTTTTGAGCACTTTATTAAATGTGTTAATGGAGGGAATAAGGTGGATGTTTTGCGGAAGTGAATTGCATAATATGGGGCCTGAGACTGAAAAAACTCGATTACGAGAGCTGTCTAGTCTTGCTGCTTTAACTGTAAGGATTTCAAGAAGACATCTGTTGGCTAAAGGAAGTTGACGTGGTGGTTGATAGATTCTAAGAAATGAACATAGCCAGATGGATGAAGGGTTATAAATAAGATTGTATATTATGCTCAGAACCTTATATTGAATATGGTATTGAATGGGTAACCAATGAAGAGATTGCAAAATTGGGGCAATGTGAGCTTTGTGTGAGATTTTGGTGAGTAAACGTGCTGCAGAGTTTTGAACTAGTTGAAGAGGTCAGATGGAGGAGTTAGGAAGACCGAGATATAAAGAATTGCAGTAATCCAGTGACATCAAGATGAGAGATTGCAAGACTACTTGAAAGTCAGAGAAATATAGTAGAGGTTTCAATTTTTTAGTAGTTATATTTTATAGAATGATTTCTTTACAATATTGGAAATATTTAAGTTCATGGATAATTTGGAATCGATCATATTTCCAAGGTTACATGCACAATTGTTATCGGTATCATGTGGTTTTCGAAAGTAAGGTGGAGAAGTAAGTTATGGGAGGTTTGAGGAATTATAGATAACAATACAAGCTCTGTTTTTGAGGCGTTTAAGACAATTGTGGGATAGTCAGGTTTTTATGGTTTTTAAGTATAAGTGAATCAATTACTTTGCCAGGAGGTAGAAAAAGGAACAATGAACTGAAAGTCATCAGCATATATTTTGAAATTGACATCTAGGCTCATTAAAAGGTGACACAGAGGAAGAAGATATATGTTGAACAGAATAGCAGATAAAGCAGAGCCATGAGGAACACGCAAGTTAGTGTGATACCACAAAGAGGAAAATTCGCCAAGGATGATTTTTTGAGGACGGTTAATGAGAAAGGATTTGAACCATTGAAGAACTGTTCCAGAAATATCAATGTTAAAAAGTGTAGATAGGAGGATATTGTGATTCAGAGTATCAAAAGCCGCAGATATATCAAGAAATACAATGATATAGTCGATATTAGAATCAAAGCCGCGAAGAATAGAGTCAAAAGAGGAGAGGAGAGGAAAAGAGATTCCATGCTATGTCCTTTTTTAAATCCATGTTGATTGGGGTGAAACAAGTTATTGTCATCGATGTATTCAGTCAGTTGATCCAGAACGGGGGATTCGATTATTTTTGCTAGTGAGGGTAAGGAAGCTATCGGGCAGAAGTTGGATAAGTCAGATCAGTCTTGATTTTTCTTTTTTGGGATAGGAGGACAGATGTTTATTTTAATGAGGATGGAAATATACCACATGTAAGTGATGAATTAACTAATTTGTTAGAAACGGTGAAATAAGGTCTTTTATTTCCTTTAATAAATTACTAGCTTTATTTGGCTAAATGCCTAGGAATATTGACCTCTTTGTTAATATGCAACTCACTTAGAGTATTTGGAAAATTAGATGACAAAAGAATTAAAATAAATACATGTAGCAGTTTCTCTCTCATTCTCAGGCTAAGGAACTCCTAGCATTCTCTGTCTCACATTAGGGGTGCTTTTAACAAATTCTTTCTCTCTTTTAGGCTGGGGGGGCCTCTTTCCACCTTCCTGCTACATGTGGAATTAAAGGCTTCTTTTTAATGAAGCATCAAGCCAATCTAGCCTACAGGATCTAGAAAAGCACCTGCAGCCTGGGCTGAGTGCATCTGCCAGCCTATTGTATCCCAGTTTCTGGAAGTAGAAGTGAAGGTCAGGGTCAAACCAGGTGCTGCCTCCTTGGGACAGTGCTTCCAGCACCTAAGTATAAGGTGGTTTGGTGCCAAACTAAATGTCTTAATAAGCCAAAATCTGGCACATGTGCAGAGGTTGCTTTCCATTGAAAAATGATTGCCACTTGTGTAATATTTATTCCTTTGAGGTAATTTGAATGTTGATATCATATCATTTTTCATCTCTCCTATTGTATTCAGATTTAGGTCTTTAAGTTTCATCTCATTTGGCTTTTAGCACAGGCTCAGCATCATTTTGGTAGCCTTTCTCTAAACTGGCTCCAGCTTGTCTACATGCTTTTGGAGGTAAGGACTCCAGAATTGGAAACAATACTCCAGCTGAGGTCTAGTCTCATCAATGATTTGTACAGAGGAAATATCACCTCACTTTCTTCTGCTAGTTAATCCACTCCCTTTGCACTACAGCATCCCTTTGCCTCTGATCCCTAACCCAGCACACTGTTTTGCCACCTTAAGGATCAAATAAAGCAGAAAGCAGCAATGATCCAGCTTAATGAACATCTAGAGGACAACTATATCCTACATCCCTCACAACATGGATTCAGGAAAAACAGAAGTACTGAAACTCTGCTAATCAATCTATCAAATAAATTAATCAGGAGCCTCGACGATAAACTAAATCATCTACTAATTCTACTTGATCTCTCCGCGGCATTTGACACCGTAGACCATGAAAGCCTGATATCAAGTCTTGCTTACATCGGTCTTGATGGCAAAACATTAAGTTGGTTTACCTCTTTCCTAAAAGATAGATTCTTCAAGGTCAGCGTTAACAACAAATCATCAAATCCCATCCCACTCGATACTGGGGTACCACAAGGATCTGCCCTATCTGCCACCCTCTTTAATATCTACCTACTCCCACTCTGCCACTTCATCTCAAGTCTTGGCATAACATACTACATGTACGCAGATGACATTCAGCTACTCATACCTGTAACCACCACCATCGAAGAGGCACTGAACACCTCAGCCAACCACCTAATCTCAATCAGAAACAAGCTAAACCAACTAAAGTTATGCCTCAATATGAATAAAACTGAATGCATCCTCATAGGAAGAAACAACTAAGATCCAACATCCACACACTCCCTACAAATTGATAACATCAGCATTCAACTGAAAAACACCACAAAGGACCTCGGCATCTGGATTGACAATGAACTCAACTTAAAAAAGAACATAGCAACTAAAACGAAAGAAGGCTTCCACAAACTCCACATCCTGAAACATCTAAAACCTCTTCTCTACCATCAAGACTTCTGCACCGTGCTGCAATCACTTATCTTCAACAGCCTCGACTATTGCAACTCGCTTCTGATCGGCCTCCCAAAATCCACATTAAAGCCTCTCCAACTGTTACAAAACGCTGCAGCCAGAATCCTTACCAGCAAGAAGAAATCAGAACATATCACCCCTGTTCTGAAAAGTCTCCACTGGCTACCAATCGAACAAAGAATTGAATTCAAAGCTCTGACAATTGTCCACAATGCAATACACAAAGATGACAACTCCGCCCTCAATGACATGATACAGATACACAAAGCGCAACGTACAACCAGAACAGCCTGCAAACTGACTATTGACATACCACCTCTTAACTTAGCAAAACTGACCAACACTAGGAACAGAGCCTTCTCCATCGCAGGACCCAAAATATGGAACTCCCTACCACACTACCTAAGTTCACTTAGTGACTCAAAACATGGTATTTCAACCAAACTTTCAAAGATGGCGTTGGTTAAGCTTCACGCAACTTCCTATCTCATCCCACTACCGTGCACGTCACAATATAATCTCCTCGAATGTTCTCCCCCATAATCAATCACCTTCAACCCCAGTCATCCACCCATCTTGTTCCTTCCTCAGAACAATCACCCCGATACTCAAAGACTACACTTACACCTCACCCAACGACCTCTCCTTATGATCTTCCTCCCTTTAAAAATAGCTAATTCTTATGTTTAAAAAAAATGTATTCGTTCCAATATATAATTTGTTGTTCTGTTGAAACTCTGACTCTAACACTCTTCCTTTAATAATAAGTTGTTCTAATGTGATTAAATTGTATTAAGTTGTTCTCATGTAAACTGGAGGGAAGGCAATCTGCTATACTTTGGTATATAAAAGACTGGAAATAAAATAAATAAATAAATATGATCACCCTGAGATCTCTTTACCATTTGAGCAATTCTGTATTCATCCTTCATCACATTGCTTTTTTGGATTTTTGTATCCCAAATATAACTTTATACACTTTGGCAATGAATCTTAGCTTCCGAGCACTTGACTACTCTTTGAACTTTCTTAGATCATTCTTCATTTTGTTTACTCCACTCTGATGTACAATATAGCATTATCTGCAAAGAGACAAACCTTTCGTACTCAGTCCTTAATTTGGGTCCTAAAGTGACTGAATGGGTTAGAAACTGGTTAAATGGGAGGCAACAAAGGGTAATGGAAATGGAGTTCACTCTGAGCAGAGGGTGTTAGGATATGCCATAGGGATTGGTTCTTGGAAAGGTTATTTTCAATATTTTCGTGAGTGATATTGCAGGTGACACCAAAATCTTCAACAGGGTAGACAGCCAGGAAGGTGTAGAAAACAAGAGGAGGGGTCTAGCAAACTTGAGGAATGGTCTAGAGTAGGGGTGGGCAAGTCCGGTCCTCGAGGGCTGCAAACCAGTTGGGTTTTCAGGATACCCCTAATGAATATGCATGAAATAGATTTGCATACAACTGAGGCAGTGTGTATGCAGGTCTCTCTCATGCATATTCATTAAGGATATCCTGAAAACCCGACTGGTTTGCAGCCCTCGAGGACCGGAATTGCTCACCCCTGGTCTAGAGTCTGGCAATTAAGATTTAATATTAAAAAATGCAGGGTCTTATATCTTGGCTGCAAAAATCCAAGGAAGCGGTATAGTATAGATGATGAAATTCTTCTAAACACAAAAGAAGATCGGGATCTGGATGTGATCATAGCTGATAAGGCAACGGCAAAAGCAGTAAGATGCTTGGCTGCATAGGGAGAGGAATGGTCAGCAGAATAGGGAGGTGATAATGCCCCTGTATAGGTCCCTGGTGAGTCCTCACTTGGAATAGTGAGTACAATTCTGGAGATTGCACCTTCAAAAAGATGTAAACTGGATCAAGTCATTCTAAAGCATTTAGGGACAGACTTAAAGATCTGAAACATGTATACCTTTCAGGAAAGGTGGGATACGGGAGATATGACAGAGACATTTGAATACCTCCAAAGTCACCACATACAAGAGGAGGGTCTCTTTGAAAGGAAAGGAGGCCCTAGAAGAAGGGGTGAAGGGATGAGGGTGAAAGCAGGTAGACTTAGGAATTATCTTTCAGAGAGGTTAGAAGCCTTCCTGTGGAATCTGAATTCAAGAAAGCATGGGATCAGCACAGAGTATCTCTGGTAGGGATTGTACAGCTGAACAGATTAGATAGGCCGTGCAATCCTTCTGCTCTATGTTTAATCTTTTACTTTCCTGAAGGCTTTTTCCACCTTTATCTGATGATCCCACTTTAAAGCCCTCTTCAGTAAGTTTGCCAGTCTGTTTTGTAAGACAGTTTTCCTCTTCTCTGCCATCCCATGGTCCCAGAAAACGGAAACACTCTCAGTTCTGCCACCTGTTTCTTTCACAGTGAAATAGTTCCTCGCTATGGACCAGGATATCCAGCTGGTCAGAGGCAGAAATTGTAATTGTGGTGGCAGCTTTGCTGACATTTTCCAGCTCCTTGGTACCAGTAGAAAGAAAAGAAACCTAGCAAAGTTTCTATCTTTTCCTCAGCTGACCTGGCACCTGTTCACAGATTCCATTTCTGCAGCTCTGCTTCCTTGCTCATTTTTAATTATGAGGTATGTATCTTATTTTTTGGTTTGTACAATTCTTTTTTGTATCAATATTTTTATTTTATTTTATTTATTTAGAGGCTTTTTTATACTGACATTAGTGGGTACATCATCAAACAGTAGATGGAAAGTACAAAGAACAGGGAAGAGGGAAGAGGGGGAGGGGACAACATAGTACAACAACTACAGGAAACTAAATAGGGGAGCAGGAGGAAAACTGGAGAGATAAACATGTTAACGTAATAACGTAAAAAATGAATAACTTAGAGGCATAAGTTTGTAGTAATGAATTAATGAGCATGGACCTAGTCTGGGAAAGCCTGTTTGAAAAGCCAGGTCTTTAGCTTTTTCTTGAATTTAATGCTGCAAGGCTCAAGGCGGAGGTTCGTGGGTAGTGCGTTCCAGCAGGTGGGGCCAGCAATTGAGAGGGTACGATCCTTTGTAGAGGTAAGGTGAGCGTTCTTGAGGGATGGGATGTGAAGAGTGCCTTTAAGAGTTGCTCTGGTAGGGCGGGAGGATGGTATGAATCGGAGGAGCTCGTCCAGCCAGCTGGAGTTGTGTTTGTAAATGGATTTGTGAATAGTGGTAAGAGTCTTGTAGAGGATGCGTGAGGGGATAGGGAGCCAGTGTAGGTCTTTAAGGATGGGGGATATAAAAACTTACAAATAAATAAATAAAAATTAATAAAAACATCAGGAAATACCCAAAGTTTTTGTCCCATAAAGAGAGCGTCCTTATTTGAGAAAAAATAATGTCATAATCAATGCCTTATCACTCTCAGTGAAGCGAGAAATCAGGAGAGTAGCAGGGTTGTTGACTAAGTCATTGGATTGAAAGAAAGTGTCTGGTCAGAAGTAGTGACTGCAACATTTGATACTTAAGAAGCTTCAAGGATACTAAGGAAACATCATCAGCAAGACCTAGAATTTCCTTCACATACTTCCTTACTAATTGTTGTGGACCAATAAGAGAAGTACGTGGGAAAGTCGAAAAGTGCAAATTTCAACATTGAGATCTATTTTCTAAGAACTCTGAGGGGCAGATTTTCAAAGGGTTACACGCTTAACATAGGGCGTAACCCCCGAAAAGCTGCCCCAAGCTGCCCCTGCGCACGCTGAGCCTATTTTGCATAGGCTTGGCGGCGCGCACGCAAGCCCCAGGACGCCCGTATGTCCCGGGGCTTGCAAAAAGGGGCGGGAAGAGGACGGTCCTGGGCGTGGAGGGGGCGTGGCCTGAGCCTCCGCGCAGGTTTTAAAATCTGCCCCAGTGCATCTTTGCATATTGGTACAATCCAGAATAATAACTGATTTAAAGTTTTGGAAAGACAGATCTTTAACTTCCAACGTTTTTAATTTTTCTTCATGGCCAGATGAAAGAGTTTGTTGGATACAAACTTCCTCTTTAATAGTGTTCATGGATAAATAAAAATAATCTTTTGCTGACAGTTCTTTCCAATAAAACAAAAGCCTGCCAGCCCTCTTCAAGGCACTGCAGCACAGACTGAGCCCCCAGTGGCTCCCCAGTACCTTGAGTAAATCCTTCAAGTCGTAGGCCAGATTCCAAAATCACCTATAAGCCTAGAGCAGGTGGGGGATTTGCAATCCTTGGGGCTCAGAGATGTTTCAACCCCAAGCAAGCCATCTATTGCTCCTTCAATGCCTGCTGCAAGGACAGCACCCGAGTAATCTTGGGCTGGAGAACTTGCACTCAATCTCACCAATTAAGCAAAATGAGGAAAATTAGAGAAGATGTCCAGAGCAGGAATTCAGATGTTAAAAAACCCCTCTACACCAGAATCCAAATTGGGCCAAAGGGGCACGCGGCTTAGGCGTGCTGCAGGCCACAATGACGTCAGCCTCACACGGGGGTAGCTCCAGGGACACACGCAGGCAGCGGAGAGCCTGAGAGAGACCTTCCAGTCGTGCATGCATGCTTTTGAAAATAAGAATGTACGTGTAAATCCCAACTCCAGGCCATCTCTGCCCCCTAGAACACCTCTCTTTTATGCGCACAAAACCCCGAGCATTTTACAATAAGCCATTTATGTGTATAAACCCATGTTTTATGTGAGTAATTACCCCCCCCATGTCCAATCTTAGATTTATATATTTCATTATATTTCTAAGTCACTTATCCTAAAAAAGCTCTAGTTAATTAATCATAGTACAAAAACCGTTTCCCTCATATTAATGGCTATGCTGTAATTTCAGCTTGTCAGAGGGTAGAAGTTCACGTTACAGAGCTAGATCCCTTTTTAATCTCTTATAAAATTCCCTTTTCTGCCCATCACACTTCTCTGTATTGCCAGTGTTGAAGCAAGGAAAATTTTATTATATCTTGAAGCATATGAAAATTATTCCATATTTGGTTGCTCATCTCCACTTTTCCCTGGTGACCTTTGAAGGACTGCAGGAAAGCAGCATAGATCAGCATTTATAAGCAGGGCCATACTTCATTAGAACTGGTTCTATAAAAACAGATTCCAGCACAAAAAATTGTCGAAAATTCTGGTGAAAGTGAGACAGGAAATGGGATAAGATTAGGAAAATATGCTCTAAGGTTTTATAGGAGACCCAGGAGATACAGAGAGCAACTCTCTAATACATCTTCTTGATCTTTTGCATAAGAACATAAGACTCACCCTACTGAGTCAGCCCAAGGGTCCATCAAGCTCAGTATCCTGTTTCCAAGAGTGCCCAATCCAAGTCACAAGTACCTGGCAGGATCCCAATAAGCAGTGAAATTCCCTTAATAATGGTGAATGGACTTGTGCGTGCCGACCCTGGATTTTATAACAAGCGCGCGGCTGCGCGTGCATGTTATAAAATTGGGCGTACATTTGTGCATGCCGGGTTGTGCGCACAAATGTACGCCGCACACGTACCTTTTAATGTGGAACTTTGTATTATGTAGCTATAATTTGGGTTTCTCTTACTTAGTGCATCACACTTTGTACATGAAATTAAACACAGAAAGACTACTGCCTTCTTTTATGTTTATGCATATTTTAATTATCAAATGAAAAGAAGCATATTTCAAAGCAGCTCCTTCAGAGATGATATTAAAGATGAAGGAGAAAGTACAAAATCTTACCTCCATATGGTTGGAATGGGACCTGGGGGAAGGGGTAACTTTTCAAAAGATTTTTGCATATAAAATCGGCACATACGTGTTTAAGCAGCTCATACTTGCAGTGTCCCACGTAAACAGGGGGGAAAAAAGGGAGGAATAGAGGGGGTTCTGGGGTGGAGCTCAGAAACACATATACAAGGTGCAAATATTACTGAACTTGCACCCTCACTTTTACACCTGCAGTGTTTGCATAGGAGGTCAGGAGGAAGACGGCCGAACTGCTGGTATTTTCAGAAGTGAACCTATTCACAAACACCCCTCACCCTGCAACCTTGTAAATACCCCCTCCCTCTCCCCTTGTGAAAAGTCTCCATCCCTAACCACCCTCCTCGGGCTCCCTGTTAGAGCCCTCCTAATCTCTTGTTTTGCTCTCTGTCCACTCCCCTCCCCTCTTCATTGTATTTTCCACCTGCTGTTATAATGTAAACCGTATAGAAAACTGTCAAATAAATAAATAAATAAATAAATAAAAAGTGAAGTACCTGCCTTTGTGAATAACTCCAGGTTATCACATACACAATTATTGCATGCAGAAAATATATGGCATGAATTCTCTAAACTTTATAAACATTTGCATATGTTCATGTAAGTAGCCTTTATTTGCATAAGCTATATGTTATAAAAGTAAAAAATACACGCATGTTTTCATTTTCATGTGCACATGTACATGCATAAACAGGGGATGGTTTGGGGCATTCCTGGGTGGAGCCGACACATATGTAAGTTGCTCTTTTAAAAAAGACAGTTGCATGTGTACATTTGCCAGCCTAGCCATGTAATAATTATCTGGTGAGTGCGATATTAAACGTATAGCTCTGATTCAGTGGGAGATTAGGCTGAAGAACTAGGAAGATATTGATGTCCTGGAGAATTTGTGGAGTAATTAGTAAACTGGTTAATTTCATTTGCATGCGCAGGTTTTAAAATTGGCTGACACGCACATATATTGGGACTTAGGTGAGTACGTCCTATTTTAGTTTTGGGCATAAAATATATGTGCTTTTTCTTTTATAATAGTTAGGAAGAGTAAGCTTGCTCAGTGCATGGATATATGTGGTTTCAATGCATTGCAAGTACTTGCGTGTATGCTGCGGGGGAAACATGCATATTTTATAATACATATGTATGATATGCTCAGGTTATAAAATACTATGGTAAAACTACATGAAGTTATAAACATGCACATATTTATTTATGTATTAAAATCTTGGATTCCCTGCACAAATCATTCAGTGCAGATATATGCCACCGTATGTAGTTGTTTAAAAGTTATCCTTCCTGTTTTTAATTTTACAAACTGGGTAGAAAAAGTATGCTTTTTCCTTCATTTCAAATATATGTTCATACAGAAACATAGACATACTTTTGGGGCAGTATTTTATGAACTGAATGGCTCCTGCTACACAGCTTTTAAGATACCAGCAGAAATCTCTGCGCATATTTGGTGACTAAACGCAGACTACTGAAAAATTGGACTGTATAAGAGAAAAGGAATAGAACATAGTGAGACAAATGAGCATACAATACACAGCCAAAAGGAGAAAAAAGATCAGAAAAATGATTAATCACAAGTGTCTATAAATTCAGTCCAGAGAGCCAATAGAATTCATTAGGATACATGTGTAGAGTTGATCTGGATCCCAAAAGAGATAAATCTGCATCTTACACTTAATATGGCACTCACACTATCTTGCAAGTATTGTAATTATCAGACAGCGCATAGTGGAAGTGAGACCTAATCCTGGTCTTCCTGTTTATGTCGTTAGAAAGACGTCGCACAGCAGTACGAGGTAGAAATTGTTGAGCCTATGAAACTCCAACACATTCTTGAGACAGCATGTGGGGGCCCTGGCACACCAGTTTTAATCTCACAGAAGAAACATGCACTTGAAAATCAGTGGAAATGTTTTTTGTGCTCTGGCATTCATTTAGAAATTTCACTAATTAATTTATCTGAGGAATTAGTGCCAGAATCATACTAGAATTCTGAAAGAAACTTTTCATCTAAAAAAGAAGGCAGTAAAGCGAAGCAAGGTCTGCAGCAGATGTCCAGTTTGAATAATTTTTATTTTTATCCTGCATGGAAACTCTATCTTCATATGCCCATGTAGTCATGGCAGCTTGAGCTCTTTAACAAGAAGCATCATAAAGGGGCAAAACTCTTCCCTAATCTGAGTGAAGAAGCTTGTTGGCTGCGTGCCCTGTACAAAGACGCATAAGGGCCAAGCCACCTTTCCTATCACAGCATCGGTGACCCTTCTGTTCAGATTTGGAAACTGAATGGTCCCTACAAATTGAGGATCCATACATAAAATGTCCTGAGATGGATGTTGACTGCCTGTCGGTGGCTGGAGGAGTGAGCATGTGCTTCACACAGTGCCTGACAGCCAAAATAATCCATGTCCTTCTTCCACAATAGCTTTCTAAATTTCACAGGACATGATTCTGCCTGAATCTCACTTGGAAGAGCATCCCACAGGTTTGATCCTACTACACTAAACAAATATTCTCCAAATTCACAAAGCCTAATTTGTTTAAAAAAATGGAACGGCAAGAAGTTTCTTTAAGGTGTGCTAGCTGCTGAATCTTAACACCCTAATTCAGCTTTGGGGCAAAACCATCTATCATTAAAACCATCCGTTGTTCCTGAAGACTGGAACATGGCCAATGTAACCCTGATATTTAAAAAGGGCTCCGGGAGTAATCCACGAAACTATAAACCACTGAACCTGACCTCAGTACTGGGAAAAATTGTGGAAACCTTTATAAAAAATAAAATCCCAAAACATTTAGACAGACATGGTTTGATAGGACACAGCCAACATGGATTTATCCAAGGCAAGTCTTGCCTCACAAATCTGCTTCATTTTTTTGAAGGGGTTAATAAACATTGGATAAATGGGAACCGGTAGATGTGGTGTATTTGGATTTTCAGAAGGCGTTTGACAAAGTCCCTCATGAGAGGCTTCTAAGAAAACTAAAAAGTCATGGGATAGGGGGGTGCTGTTCGCCGCGCCAGGAAGATGGCTGCTTAATGCTGAAGCTCCTCATTGCTAGCAGTTAGTGCAGTCACTGTTACTTACATTTTCAGCTAAAAACGGCGATGCTTTACAGCGGCAGAGCAAGCTCAACGTGGGGTGTAAAATCGCTTGTGACAGAGGTTAGTTTACGGCGAACTGGCCACGTTGAGATGGGAAAAAAGATTCCGGGTCTGGGCTCTCGTGCCCGCCATCTTGCAGTGCGCGATGAAGTTCACCCCCCGGCACTAAGCAAAAGCGGCAGTTGGCACCCAGGACTGCTTGGAAGGGTGCGCTCAACAGCAGGCACAAGTAAAATCTCAAGCGCCTAATAAAGGTCAAATACAGAACTTCTTTAGCCCTCACGAGTATATATAGTGCTGGGTCATCAGGAAAAGCGTCACCGAGCACTGAATGACAGCACAATTGTCTGCATTCAGTGCATTTCAAAAAATCTTATCGCTGATACGTTGCATTCTGGTATCTGTGCCAACCTGTCCGACCCACTCTGACAGGGCTGTGAGGTCACTGATGACTCACAGGAAAGGGCTGGTTTTTGGCTATGGATACACCCAAATGGCATTCTCCGATTGCAAATGGCGGCGAAGAAAAGCGCGCGGCGCCAAACGTATGGAACGGATGATATGTTATATTTGTGGGGAGTCGCGATACATTTCGCTTCCCCACGAATACGAATAGGGACATATACCTTGCGGATTGCCAATATGTCAAAAACGAATGCACACCCCTACCCTCAGGACTTCTGTCAACAGTCAAAGAAGAGAGGAAGAGACCTGATGTGATTCAGAGAGTGTTTATGAGTAATAGAGCATGTGAAAGAAAGTGCGAGACAGCATGACCATGTATGAAACAGAGCATGTGAGTTGTATGTGTGAGAATATGTTTAAAAGAGCAAGAGTGCATGAGTATGAAAGAGCGAGCATGTGTGTGTGTGTGTGTATGAGACAGCATGTATGATTGAGTGTATATGTGTATGAGGGAGAGAGAGCACGATTTATTGTTTGTTTTATGAAGAATGGATATTCTGTTTTTCCATTATTGCACTGCATGCAGAGTCTGGCTTGCAGCAGTCTTCAGTTCAATTGTCTGCATATTTTTATTTATACTTTGTAATCTCTTTATTGCGTATCTAGCGAGATTCTGTGTGTGTTCTGCATGTGTGACAGAAGTGAGGTATTCTGCTATTCTGAAGTTTCTGTGTAGGGATCTATAGTATCCTGACTTGCTCTGTTTTCCTAATAGGAGATGTGTTGGTGTTTTAAGGTCCTGTGTAATATTTGCACTGTTGCCTTTTCAACAGTAGGATTCAGTGCTTGCAGTCAGTGCTGCTTTGGTATTGGAGGTTTGCAATATATACTCTCACAAGCATCCCTCCTCTCTCCCCTTGGGTTGTGCTTGTGCGTGAGTGTGAATGGGAGTTTGTCTGGGTTGTTTGTGTGTGTGAAGAAATTTTGTGCTGCCCCACTAATCCAAGACAAGCTCAGGGTGACTGGAAACTAAAAGATTTAAAGTATGGAGAATGGGGAATGTTTCCATCCTTATTAATATTAATTATTGGGTTTTTGATGTATCTGCCATTTTGAAATATTTTATTGCTGTTTGGAAAAATTGTTAAATTTTGTATGAGCTCTTAATTATTGGATATTATTTTATTCATCAGCCTGCTGGAAATGTTCTTATTAATATGATTTTACTAGTTTTGAGTGAGGGGATCCAGAAGCGACAGAGGGAGTGAACCAGGGATTGCTGTGAAGGGAAATGGGGTGCCAGAGGTAGTGTCCATCCTGGGTGCCTCATACCTTAGGTACACCACCGAGTCAGACTAAGGGTGGACGAAGACACACTGAAGACACTGGACAAGACGAATAAGATAAGGCGAGGCTGGACAGGCAAGGAACCAGGAACACAGAAATGACAGGAAGCAGGAACTAGAGCAACCCACATTGCAAGGCAGGAGAGTGCTGAGGCTTAAGTAGGAGCCTGGATGATGACATCAGAGGGCGCCGGTAGCAGAGCCTTTCAGAGGTGCCGCACAACGCACATGCGTGCCTAGGGAGGCTCGTGGCAGGGGCAGCATGGCAAAGGCGTATCAGTTGTGAAGATAGGCTCGCTTGCATCAGCAGCTATCTGGGGTGGGTACTGCGCCTTGTGCGCTGTGAATCCTAACATTAATGCTTTTTACCTAGCAATAATCTATGTTTATTTTGCAAATATTTATTTCTTTATTTTATTTTTAACTTTTATATACCGAAGTTCCTGTATGGGATACAGATCACCCCGGTTTACAAGAAACTACAACTTCGCTCAAAGGCAGTACATAAAACAAGTGAATACAAGAACTGTTACAGCTGGAACATAAAACAATTGAATACAAGAGCTATTACAAGGAACTTAAACTGAACAATCTATGATATGAAACTGTCCGGGGGGCCGGGGAAGGGAATTAGATGGGAGAGTTTATACAATCAAAAAAAAAAAGAGGGTGTCGTATACGAGTATAAAGGTTACGTACATTGGATTATAGTATGCGCAACTACACTGGGTGAGTGTACATGGGGAGCTGAATAGGACTGTTATTAAACCAAGGCCAAAGTTAAGTGAGAGTACATTGTGGACAGGACCAGACTGATGTTAAACCAAGGCCAAGGGTAAGTGTCAGGGAAAGCTTGGATGAAAAGCCAAGTTTTTAGGTTTTTTTGAAAGCCGAGGGGCATGGTTCAAGTCGTAGGTCCGGGGGGAGCGTGTTCCATTGATGGGGACCTGCTGTAGATAGGGCCTGCTTCCTTAGTGCTGTTTTCGCCGGAGGGCCATATAGTGTGCTTTTGTATGCACTTCTGATGGGTCTGGAAGAAGTGTGCGGTTTCAGTTGAGTGCTTAATATGAGAGGAGAGAGGTTGTGCGTCGCTTTGTGAATAATTGTGAGAACTTTAGAGAGGATCCTGTATTTGATGGGCAGCCAATGTAGGGTACGGAGAATGGGGGTGATGTGTTCTCTTTTATTGGAGTTGGTGAGAATTCTGGCGGTGGCGTTCTGTACCATCTGTAGAGGTTTGATGGTGTTGGCGGGGAGTCCGAGCAGTAGGGAGTTACAATAATCAATCTTAGATAGAATGATGGATTGTAGCACCAGTCGGAAGTCATTGAAGTGAAGGAGTGGTTTTAGCTTTCTGAGGACTTGCAGTTTGTAAAAGCACTCCTTTGTGGTGTTGTTTATAAAATTTTTTAGGTTTAGCTGGTTGTCCAGCCAGGTTCCTAGGTCCCTAACAAACGGTGATGGGTTAAGGTTTCTGATTGTAGGTGAAGAGCTTGGTGGGTTGAGCAGGGCGTGATTGTCGTCTTGAGAGATGATGAGCATCTCCGTTTTGTTGGAATTGAGAACTAGGTTAAGGCTGGAGAGTAGGTGTTTAATTGACTGAAGGCAATCATTCCAGTGGGTCATGGTTTTGTGGAGGGATACTGTGATCGGGATGAGAATTTGAACATCGTTTGCATAGAGGTAATGAGTTAGCTTTAGATTTGTGAGTAATTGGCAAAGTGGGAGCCGGTAGATGTTGAAGAGAGTGGGTGAGAGGGAGAATCCTTGGGGGACTCCCTGGTCAGAGAGGGCGGGTTGGGATTCTTTATTGTTTATCCTAACTTTAAAGAACCTGTTGCATAAGAAGGACTTGAACCAGCTAAGTGCAGATCCTTTGATGCCTATGTTTGCTGGTCGTTCTAAAAGAACTGCATGTTTAACCATGTCGAAAGCTGCGGACAGGTCTAAAAGAACAAGAAGGTAGGATTGTTTTTTCTCTAGGTTTAAGAGGATGGTGTCCGTGAGTGATAAAAGGAGGGATTCAGTGTTTAGAGATTTTCAGAATCCATACTGAGTCGGGGCGAGTATGTTATTATCTTCAAGGTATTCCGAGAGTTGTTTGTTAACTATTTTCTCCATCAGTTTGGCAATCAGAGGTAAGTTGGCTATGGGGCGGAAATTAGCTGGATCCGTTGGTGATAGATTTGGTATTTTTAATAGAGGTTTGAGAATTGCAAGTTTTAATTGGTTTGGTACAATGCCTTGCGTTAAAGAGATGTTTATGATTTCTGCAATTGGTTTAGAAATGGTATTCGGGATGGAGATGAGAAGGTTCGTCGGTAATGGGTCCGAAGGGCGGGAGGAAGGTTTGAGTTTCCTGAGAATATTTTCTATCTCAAGAGAAGAAGGGGGCTCAAAGGATTCCAGACTTGTGGTTTGTTGTGGCAGGATCACAGGAGAGTGAATATGTTAGCACAGTTTAGTAAATAAGCCCCTTAGGGAATTAACTGTTGTAAATTTACCCATTTCAGTGGCTAAATTTGGTCACCAAAAATGGGAGATCATGTGGGTGGAGCTTCATTGGGGTATGGAATTTAGGCACCCAAAATTAGATGAACCAAAAGCAGGGATTAAATATGACCGGGCAAATTTAAGTAATTTTAAAATTATTTTTCATAACATATAATGCAATCACTGTAAGAAATTACAAGTCAAATTCAAGATTAAACTTAAAACAATACTAAACTTAAGCACACGTTCAGCACCAGTGTTCAGGCCAGTGGTTACCTCCACCTGGAGCTCCATGATCCCCTAATCCCCTCTCCCACCCAAACAATCTCCCTGACAGAGCCCATCCCAGTCCTCCTCCAGGGCCCACTTACAGATGTAGGAGGTGGCTTGGGAAGACTTTTAGGGGTCAGGATAGAGAGCACTGTGTTTGACATTAAGAGGGGAAGGAAGGGATCAAGCCCGTGAAGTTTTTGTCTGTCAGGATGGAGATCCTTATGGGGGTTGTCTGTCAGGAGAGAAGGGGCCTGGGGCAAGAAACCAGTTTTTTATTTATATTTTGGCTGTCTGGAAAGGAAAGTGGGATGACTGGGATATGGGAGCTCGCAGGCAGGTTTGGCTTTCTGGAGGGAAGAGAGGGTTCAGGAGAGGAACTGGGTCTCCTGCTCAATTATTTTGCATAATAAGGGAGGCTGGGGGACATTCAATTGAAGTTCATTTAAAATGAGTGAGGAGGGTCAATGGCTTCATGTTTTATTTTTTTGTAATGAGGACTTTGATGGATAATCCTATCCCCCTTCCCTGTTTATGTAATTTCTACCTTCAGTTTGATGTAAACCGATATGATGTACCCACTAATATCAGTATAGAAAAGCCTCTAAATAAATAAATAATGCAGATTTATAGTGCCAGCTGGCTACATCTGTCCAGACAACCCGGCCACTCACAGCAGTGCTCAGTTTAACAAATTATATTTTTCGGACTACATTTAGCTGAATTTTCAGCACAAAACTGAGGCGATTATATTCAGCTGCAAATTTACCTAAAGATAACTATCTAAAATTAACAATCAGGCCGATATAGTACAGTGCATTCCGGCGGAGCGTACTGTTAACCCACAATTAGACACGTGTTTTCGACGCGCTAGCTTTACCCCTTATTCAGTAAGGGGTAATAGCGCGTCGAAAACGTACGTCCACCCCCCCCCCCCCGAACCTAATAGCGCCCGCAACATGCAAATGCATGTTGCGGGCGCTATTAGTCATTCCCACGCGATTCAGAAAGCAAAATGTACAGCCAAGCCGCACATTTTACTTTCAGAAATTAGCGCCTACCCAAAGGTATGCTTTAATTTCTCCGGGCACCGGGACCTTCCGACTTAATATCATGGCGATATTAAGTCGGAGGTCCCGAAAGTTAAAAAAAAGTTAAAAAAAAATTTTGAAATCGGCGTGTGGCTCGCGGGTTGAAAACCGGACGCTCAGTTTTGCCGGCGTCCAGTTTCCGAACCCGTGGCTGTCAGCGAGTTTGAGAACAGACGCCGGCAAAATTGAGATTTGGCTGTCAAACTCGCTGACAGCCGCCGCGCCTGTCCAAAAGGAGGCGCTAGGGACGCGCTAGTGTCCCTAGTGCCTCTTTTTGCCGCAGGCCCTCATTTGAATACAGAATCGTGCGCACAGGAGAGTGGCCTGTGCCCTCGCTAGGAGAGCAGCCATTCGCCCGCTCTCCCGCGACTTTTACTGTATCGGCCCGAAGGAGTATTAGCTCTCAAAAGCTAATCAAGGAATGTATTATCAGTCCAATAAAATATCACATTATCTATTTTTTTTGTTTTATTTGTTAACCTTTCTCTGGACTTATACAGCAGTCACACTACTTTATCTAATGTTAAACATTTATCTTATCTGCTTAGCAGCTCTTTGCAAAATGGCCTCCTACACAGCCTTTGCCCCTGCATAACAGCCCCATCTTCATGCACAAACTGTCTGAAAATCAGGAGGCTCTGTGGAAGGAAACTTGAGTACGTATTTTGCGGCTTCCTACAGTGCCTTTTTAAAGATTTCTTTATTCCATTCTCTATTTCACTGGATATTCTTCATTGCCATCCAGTGAGCAAAAAGCAGATTCCATAAAATTGCTAAATAGATACGAACAACAAAACAAATTATACAAGCACAAAAGATAATAGACACAAAGCAATGACAATTCATAGTGGCAACAAGGCAGGAGGGTCAGCATAATGACTCTTCGGAGAAGCGCTGCATAAGAGGGGGCTTATATCAGCGATCTCAGCCTGGATTGCAGAAGGACATTTGTCTCCATTACATTAAGAATAGATCAGCTGACTTCATTTTTATTCAATAACGTAATGAGTTTTATTTTGAGTGATGCTGGACTTAATGGTTAAATCAATATGTGTATTTAGAATTAAGCTTTATGTTATCAGTAAGTGACAAGCGATGAGCAGGCTTAGAGCGCGCTAATTGGTTTGTGTTTAGCATTTATGCTAATCAAAGACTGCAGCACCTCAGGGCATTTCAGTGCCAGGAAATTTGTTTATTCGAACTGGCTCACTTTAGGCTATTGACAGAAGTAGGATTGCTTTGGCTTCATTTAAACTTGATTATTAAACAGTATTTGAGAATACTTCTAAATGTCTTCCACTAGCTGAAAGTGGAGATGCCACTAAGTATTAAAGAGGTGTAAATATGGCTATGCATGCACCAGCTCTTGGGAAGCATGACTGATGCAAAAAATAAATCTGTGGATATCAGCAAGAAGAAAGAGAAGAGATTCTGATTCCAATTTCAGAGCTCTTTAGAAATTACAAGGCCACAGCCCCATTACCTCAAACCACAATATTCTGAAATTAAAATGATGAAATTATGTCTTGAACTGAAAAATAATTGTACGAATCAGAATTCAAGCAATGAGACAGGCAGCACTGATCTCAGAGGGATATGGGGTCTGGGGCAAATCTGCAGCTCTCTTGACCTCCTGACCTGATCCTTCTTTTCCCGTTAGTGACAAAAGGAGAGCATTGCCTTTTACCTGCTTATGGCTCCTCCTTCGTCACTTTCAATCTAAAGTCTAAAGTTGATTTATTTACACTTATTCCATTCTGAAGTCCTGCAATTCCCTTTTAAAAATGATTTTGTGTGGTTGGGGGGGGGGGGGGTTTGAAGTTAAATTCATGAAGGGGGCTTCTTCTGTCTATCCCAAAGAGAAAAGGCAATTTTATTTCATAGCAATTATTTGATAAATGAAATACTCACAATATTTTAGTACCTGGTCCAACTACAGATGTTCTCGCCTAACAGCCATGGTAAGATTGCATCCAGCTTCCAATAATGAACTGGACTGGGTAACCTGTATGAAGCAGCCCTAACAGCCTCTGGCTTCCAAAAAGACATTGAGTGAAAGGGAAGATAAGTTACCGACCACTGGTGGTGATGGAGGCAGGTACATTAACAGATTCCAGGCATGTTTGGGACTGATGTGGATATGGTAAGAAAAGGGAGAGGGAGGGAGGGAGAAATGGTGGTGTATGCTCTTATCCAACCAAAGTGGAAGAAGCTGAACTGGGCCAATTTGCTCTTTATCTGCCGTCGTTTACTACCCCTGCTATAGGAGATTGAAACTGTAACACCACAAAATAAGAATCACTGTCCTATAGTTTTGGAATACTTGATTAGCCTGATAAAGACTTTAGAACAAATACAGATTTTGTCAAAATGGGGTTGTACCTGGAGGAAGAACTGGAAGACTGGGAGACAATGGGTGAGGTGGAACGAGAGTGGGACAAATTAAAAGGAGTTCTTACAAAGGCAATAAATCTATATGTCAGGAAAGTAAAGAAGAGTAAGAGGAAAAAGAAACAGACCTGGTTCTCAAAGGAGGAGGCTGAAAAACTTAAGGCAAAAAAAACAGCGTTCAAGAAGTATAAAGGATCCTAAAAAATGAAACACAGAGAAGAATATCTGTTAAATCTGAGTGAGATGAAGAAAGAAATCAGGAAAGCAAAAGGCAAAGCAGAAGAAAGGCTTGCCAAAGAGGTAAAGTGAGGAAACAGAACATTTCTCAGATATATCAGAGAAAGGAGAAAGGTCCGAAGTTGTAAAGTAAAATGCAGAAATATTAAATACTTCAGTTCGGTGTTCACTAAATATGACCCTGGAGAAGGACCCTCACTAGTTAACAAGACCGTAGATGGGAATGGAGTAGAAGAAACTCCGTTTACAGAAGAAAATGTATGGGAAGAGCTAGGAAAACTGAATGTGGACAAAGCCATGGGGCCTGATGAAGTTCATCCCAGGATACTGAGGGAACTCAGAGATGAGCTGGTGGGTTCGCAGTGTGACCTGTTCAATAGATCCCTGGAAACGGGAGTGGGGCTGTGGGACTGGAGGAGAGCGGTGGTGGTCCCGCTTCACAAGACTGGGAGCAGAGAGGAGGCTGGAAACTACAGGCCGGTTACCCTCACCTCGGTGGTGGGGGAATTAATGGAGACTCTGCTGAAGGAAAGGATAAGAACATAAGAAATTGCCATGCTGGGTCAGACCAAGGGTCCATCAAGCCCAGCATCCTGTTTCCAACAGAGGCCAAAACCAGGCCACAAGAACCTGGCAATTACCCAAACACTAAGAAGAACCCATGCTACTGATGCAATTAATAGCAGTGGCTATTCCCTAAGTATAACTGATTAATAGCCATTAATGGACTTCTCCAAGAACTTATCCAAACCATTTTTGAACCCAGCTACACTAACTGCACTAACCACCTCCTTTGGCAACAAATTCCAGAGCTTTATTGTGCATTGAGTGAAAAAGAATTTTCTCCAATTAGTCTTAAATGTGCTACTTGCTAACTTCATGGAGTGCCCCCTAGTCCTTCTATTATTGGAAAGTGTAAATAACCGAGTCACATCTACTTGTTCAAGACCTCTCATGATCTTAAAGACCTCTATCATATCCCCCCTCAGCCGTCTCTTCTCCAAGCTGAACAGCCCTAACCTCTTCAGCCTTTCCTCATAAGGGAGCTGTTACAGCCCCTTTATCATCTACAGTCAGGAGGCTGTTCGACCTGGATTCAGCTGGGGAAGTTCCTGTCAGACAAATCTGATTGATATTATTGATTGGGTAACTAAAGAATTGGATTGAGGAAGAGTGCTCGTTATGATCTACTTGGATTTTAGCAAAGCTTTTGATACGGTCCCGCATAGGAAGCTTGTGATTAAAATGAGAAACTTGGGAGTGAGCGCCAAGGTGGTGGCACAGATTTCAAAGTGGTTGCTGGATAGAAGACAGCGTGTGATGGTAAATGGAACCTATTCTGAAGAGATATTGGTGTTAAGTGGAGTGCCATAAGGATCGGTGTTGGGACCGGTTCTTTTCAATATTCTTGTGAGCGACATTGTGGAAGAGATAGAAGGTAAAGTTTGTCTATTTGCAGATGATACTAAGATCTGCAACAGAGTGGACACACCGGAAGGAGTAGAGAGAATGAGACGTGATTGAAGGAAGCTTGAACACTGGTCAAAGATATGGCAACTGGGATTCAATGCCAAGAAGTGCAGAGTCCTGCATCTGGGGTGCAGCAATCCAAAAGAGCTGTATGTGATGGGGGGTGAAGGGATGTCATGCATGGAGCAAGAGAGGGATCTTGGGGTGACAGTGTCTGATGATCTGAAAACGGCGAAGCAATGTGACAAGGCGATAGCCAAAGCCAGAAGAATGCTGGGCTGCATAGAGAGAGGAATAACCAGGAAGAAAAAGGAGGAGATAATCCCCTTGTACAGGTCCTTGGTGAGGCCTCACCTGAAGTACTGTGTTCAGTTCTGGAGACCGTATCTCAAAAGGGACAGAGACGGGATGGAGGCAGTCCAGAGAAGGGTGATTAAAATGATTTATTTATTTATTTAACATTTTTCTATACCGACCTTCAAGGATGAATACCATATCAGGTCGGTTTACATCGAACAGGGGATAGATAAAATATAACATAAGGAACAACTTTTTATAATCAGAGGAAGCAAAAAAGTAAGAAAGTAAAAAAGTAAAAAGTTACATAAAACAAGGACCATGAACTTGGAAGCTGATTCAGCTGGAAGAGAAGAAGAAGGTATTAAATTAAATTAAATACAGTGATTCATATCCGAGCCTGGTCTCGAGCCAGTTAACTAGTAAATGGGGGGAATATTGGAGGGGTGAAGTTCCATATTCATGAGCGGATTAGTTATCTAGTGAGAGTCTGGTGGATCAGGGAAGGCTTGTATGAACAACCAAGTTTTGAGTTTTTTTTAAAATGTTAGCAGGCAAGGTTCCAGTCTGAGTTCTGCGGGGAGGTTGTTCCAGATGGCTGGTCCTGCTGTAGAAAAAGATCGGTCCCTGGTCGAAATGAGTCATGTGGCTTTAGTTGGCGGGGCTTGTAGTGGTCCTTTGTAGGTTTCTCTCATTGGTCTGTTTGAAGAATGTAGTTTGAATGGGAATTCGAGGTCGAGATGGAGGAGATTATGAATAGATTTGTGAATTAGCGTTAGAGATTTGTGTAGAACCCTGTGATTGACTGGTAACTGGTAAATGATGGGGGGTCTCCAACAAATGACTTATGAGGAGAAGTTGAAGGACCTAAATATGTACACCCTGGAGGAGAGGAGGAGCAGGGGAAATATGATACAGACCTTCAGATACCTGAAAGGTTTTAATGATGCACAATTGAAAACCTTTTCCATTAGAAAGAAATCAGTAGAACTAGGGGTCACATAATGAAACTCCAGGGAGGACGACTCAGAACCAACATCAGGAAATATTTCTTCACAGAAAGGGTGATGGATGCCTGGAATGCCCTTCCAGAGGAAGAGGTAAAGACAAAAACAGTGAAAGATTACAAAGGGACATGGGATAAACATTGTGGATCCCTAAAGGCTAGAGGATGGGAATGAAGAAAAGGGTGCATTTGTTGGTCTGGCGGTTACTACCCTTAGTCAATAAGCCTTCATACTGTTGATGCAACTCCATCATTGCTCCCTGCTGTAACGGAAGGGGAAAAGGAGGAAAAGGAGAATTAGATTCAGTCAGCAACCAACAAGAACATTGGATTTTAAGGTCTGGGGAAACAAATAAGCCATTTTGAATACCGGGAGCCGATGGCTCCCGGACCCCGCTAGACCACCAGGGAGTTTTGGTAAGTCTTGGGGGGGGGGGGGGTCAGGAGGATGGGGGTTTTGTTTAAATTCACTCCTTTAGACGGCCGAATAATTTGGTGAAGATTCATTGTATTCGTGGGAATCGCGATACGTTTCGCGAATATGGCCCTATACGTTGCGGATTGCCAATATGTTGCAAATGAATGCACACCCCTAGGTAGGACTTGCTCATGTAAAACCCAGCTTACGCATATAAGTCGACATATGCGCGCATAATTGAAATTACCAGTTTTCTGATTCCTCCACCAAGAAACATGTTTAATGTCACTAACACCAGATTATTAGCAGGCATTATCAGGAGATACTACGTAGCGGGCTGGTATTGTTACTCCAATAATAAGGCATCACGTGATATATTTCTTTTGAGTTTCTTTGTTAATTTTTACTTCTTTGTAGTTAGCTGCTGATCACCTCCATTCCTTTGTTCTTATCTGGAAAACACCCCCTTTTTATCATCTTTTTTGTTGGTGTAATAAAAGGTACCACAGCTATAAAAGTAATTTTCCCCAGGAGCAATGTGGCTTTTCTAGTTCTGTCCTCCTTTGCGCTTTTCTGAAGCAGCAGGAAGGGGATGATAAACTTGACTCATCAGCTCTGCCTCCTTTCTGACCAGCTGCCCATGTTGATCCTCCTTAAGCATTGTTAGTATAAGCCTGCATTCAGTGCACAAGAAAGGAGCTATCAAATGTTCTCAGCTTTCGTTAGGAGTGCTAGGTTTGATAGACAATATTTACTCTTTGCAGCACTGCATGTGCCTAAAGCACAAAAAAATTAACAAATAATAATAGTCAATCTTACCCTAGCCTCTACTTTCTTAATCTCTAATTATAATTCATAACTCTCCAATCACCATAAGAGAGGTCACTAAGATCGCAGAATGATTGATAAAGCCTATCCTTAGAAGGAAAACGATGATTAAAGGCTGGAAGATTGAACTCAATGCACTGGTATCTTCATTCAGTCAAACAGAACCCTGCTGGGCAGGGACTCTTGGACATTATGGGGATGAATAAATACCAGGATGGAAGCGCATGGATGGAACTTTAAGAAAATGGGCTTAGTGCATGAGAACAGTAAAAACTGACAGCTTACATCGGGATCACATCAATTTTCTAAGACAGCAGAAGCTCTGATTAATGGTGCATTCACTCCTCTGACAATTTATATCCCATGAAAACTCACTACCAAAAATAGTATAAATCATTGCAGAATAATCTGATTTCTGCATATCATGGGATCTTCAATGGCTTGCGTTTCTTTCTTGCCTCATAATGCTCATCTCCATGTGTTCAATAAAAGTATCATTTTGTATCACTGAATAAAAAATGCAAATATGATTGAATAATTTTAGATGCAAAATATAAACTCAAACAAATGGATCTGATTTGA
This sequence comes from Rhinatrema bivittatum, assembly GCF_901001135.1. Lineage (NCBI taxonomy): Eukaryota > Metazoa > Chordata > Amphibia > Gymnophiona > Rhinatrematidae > Rhinatrema > Rhinatrema bivittatum. The sequence goes on along the minus strand of NC_042628.1, from coordinate 128,044 downwards.
ATTTACAGGACAATGGCCACATCATTTTGTGTTACAGGAAGTTCAGCCCAGTTGTTAATCTCCTATAGATCCTAGCTTTCAAACCTATCCATGGTAGAGCATTTACGTGCTTAATTAGATGATCCATTTGATAAACTGTCTGGGGAGAGCTGCACAGTTTATAAAATGCCGGCCAGTTGCACATATGTTTCAGTATGTGCAGATATTTCCAGCTGAAGAAAATGCATCCTTTTTCTACCTATTTAATAAACAAATGTGTGGAATTTCAAGTGTAGGTTTTTTTTTGACAGGTATGTGCATGTTGCCATGATCACATCATGTATTTTATAACTTGAGTGCATCATCTACTGGAGTAGATTTTCATGCGCCAATATCCTCCAAAGATTTATATGTAGATTTGGGAGTTTTGTCTGAAGGAAGGTCCTGCTTGGAATCTCTTTGTAGAAATGCATTACACTCCACTTTCTAAGTATTTTTTTAGGACTGGTACAATATTTGTTTATGTTAAGTTTAACCAGGTTTGATTACAGATCAGTCTGTGATTTTCTTATTCATAGAACATGCATTAAAGTGTGGCAAGCAACATTTACTACACGTTAAAACATGTTAGTGGAGAGAAGGGGTTGCCACTAACCTGCCCGATTGAAGTGAGTGGAGACCAATTGAGATCTGGGCCGCACCTGCGGAGCTCCCCCCCGAGTGACATCATCAATCGAGGCCCGCGAGCATAAAATCCCGCGATGCTGAGGAGTGAGTGGGGCCAGTCGTTCTGGAGAGAAGGGGCTGCCTTCCAACCTCTCCTCTCTGATTCTTTGTTATTAGTATTTTTTTTGTTTAGTTTTTTTAGGCTCCCATCATTATTGTTATCAGTGTGAAGGATGAAGTGATATGGATAAGTAAGAATTCTTGAATTTGTTTATTTGCTTTCACACTGACTTGCCTATGTTATACACAGAAATGTGATTTGTTGTTGTAAAATTGAATAATATTTAATAAAGAGTAAATTAAAAAAAAAACAAACAAAAAAAAAAACATGTTCGTGCAGCAAAAATGGAAAAAATACACAGAACTTGCAAGTCACACGTCATTTCCTGGCTCTCAAACCTATGCAACCTGGGTATGCAAATGAACTGCTTTCCATGCCAATGAATGCACGGCATCTTACTGCCATGCAGACGATTAAGCTCAGGCTGAGCTACTTCTGGAACATTAGTTGTCTTTCTGATGCTCCTGGGATCCGAAACTCAGAAGAGTCCCCACCACTACCGGAGAGATCAAAAGATCCAGGAGAAATGGGAACCCCTTTTCCAAATCCCCTACCCATGCCCACACCTTGATCCATTGAAAAAGTAAAAATTAGTCTGAAGCCTCCATAGATCCTGCTCCCCATTTAAGAAGCCCCTCCCCCTGGAATGCGCCCAAAGCTTACTGGAACTCCTAGTGATCAAGTGGGCAGGAGTGACCGGTGCTGGCTGACCCCAGGTGCTTCTTTGCCCCCTTTCACATGAGAGGTAGGGGTATTTTTGTAAACGGGACAGGGCTTCTTACTTAGGGGGTGGGGCCTAAGGGAAGTTCAGATTAATGGGTTTTTTCAATGCGGCTGAAACAGAATGGTGCGCTCAGCTGAGCGCAGCGTTTAGCATGTGATTGGCTGCACATTTCTCACTGGCGTATATTACCCCTTATACTGTAAGGGATAATAGCGCATGGAAAACACGCGGACAACCCCCCCCCAAAACTAATAGCGCTAATCAAATGCAAATGCATGTTGATGAGCCTATTAGTTAGTTGCTCAGAATACAGAAAGTCGCCCGGAATACAGAAAGTAAAATGTGCGGCCAAGCCTCACATTTTACTCTCAGAAATTAACGCCTGCCCAAGGGCAGGCATTACGTTTTAAGCAACTCTGAAAAGTATACAGAAAAGCAGAGAATACTGCTTCTCTGTACACCCTCTGACTTAATATCCTAGTGAAATTAAGTCATAGGAACCAAAAATTAAAAAAAAAAAAATCTGCCCACCAGTTAGCAGGTTAGAAAACGGACACTCAATTTTGCCGACGTCCATTTTCCGAACCCGTGGCATTGGTTGTCGGACCTGCTGACAGCCATCCCTAATGCTAATAAACCGTTGTGATGGCAAAACCGAACAATGGTCTATAAATAAATAATAAGGAGGTGCTAAGGTTGTGCTATTGTCCCTAGTGCCTCCTTTTTAGTGCACAGCCTCATTTAAATAGAGCAGTGGTTCTCAACCTTTTTTCTGTCGGGACACACCTGACAGATGGTTCTCACATGTGTGACACACTGACCCATGATCGTCACGGGGCTAGATGTAAAAGTACAATTTGCATCCACGGGAACCCCCCTGACCCACAATAATGGATGTAAAGCAGAATTATGACATTCCCCATACAACTCACCCTACAAAAAAGATATTCTGGTTCTCGTGTCATCTCAGTAACAGCAACTCAAACTCCTTCTACTTCCAGGCTCAATAGCCCTACTTATGAAAAGACAGCAGTTTACCACCAATGCATGTCCTCTTGAGAAAACACAACAAATAAGACTGATAAAACTCTTACATGCTAGTAAAATATCTCATCTCGGTAACAGACACAGAACCGACCTAACATACTCCCAGGATCTGTAGTAATGCACATAAACTAATCCGCACACAGTTACACCTGTATTATGGAATACACTCAAACAGGAGCAACCCTATCTATGAAAAGGCAACACTATAAATATTAAATCAGGCCCTAAAAACCAACACACCTCTTATTAGGAAAACAGAACTAGCAAGCAGCTATAGATCCCCACACAGAAATAATTGTAAAACTATACTAATAAGCAGAATAAATGTTTCTAAACAGCTATGATAACTAATACACACAGGGAGTATTCTGATTTTTCAACATTTATTTATAACAAACTTTTTATTATCATCAATTCTATCTAGACAAATAAAAACTCACTACCACACTCAACACATCCACACCCACACCTAAAAACATATTAAAAACATTTACAATACATTGTGATTGCGAAAATACTTTTAACAATTTATATAAATTTCAATTTATCATAGCACCATTTATTATATTAACAAATCTTTATTCGCCGTTCACAATGTTCATTTCCATCAAAATGTATCCTCAATGTAATCGCAGTATGTCCGACAAAAGATCTTTGTTTCTCCCCCCATCATGCTGGTTCACATAAAACACGGGTGCATCGTGAAACATAAACTAGAAACAGTGGTGCGGAAAATGCAGTTACATATAACAGGGTAATTAAAAACTTGGCGGGGAGGAAGAGAAAGGACAGATTAAAATTCAAACAAGTAAAAACGATAGTGGAGATAATTGATTATAGAGTGGGCGGAGATAAGGAGGCGTGGATGAGATAAATCAATTGGAGTCCGGGAATGCCATCTGAATGGCAAGCTTTCTACAAATAAAAAATTTTGCAATTAGAGGGATGAGTAATAGTTTGGTGTTAATTAAGGATATGGGTGGTATAAAGTTTGGGAAGATAGAGTAGCCCGTCACCACGTTGGAACATGTGACTGACGTTACGTTGCGTATGCGCCGGTTCGACGTATGTGAGTAGTAAAGATGGTGGTGTTTTGGGCGTCTTTAAGATAAGGTATTTTAAGTTTATTTTAGTTATACTTTATTTTTACTTTATTTTAACATGTTGTAAACCGTTTTGATAAAATTTCATTTTAAAAAGCGGTATATAAATACTTTTAAATAAATAAATAAATAAATAAATAAATAAGGTAAATTTGTTGTAAAAAATTTGGTTTATATGGCTTGTTGTGTGTGTTGTTTTGTAGGGTTGTATGCGGTGGCATACCCTACACAGAAATTATGAATTAAAAAACTCTTTTGGAGAACGCAAACATGATGAATTTGAGGAGAAGATTGTGATATAAGTTACTTTGAAGGTTTACGGTATGTATCTATCTAGAAAAAAAGGGGGATGGAAATTAGATGTCAGTAGATAGTATTTTTATTGGGTTGAAGGATATATGTGTGTTTCGATTTCAGAATGACCAATGGTAATCGTTATTCGAAAAGTGAATTATTCTTAAGCGGCACATAAGTCCCTGAAGAAGCCCCATGAGGGGAGAAACAAAGATCTTTTGTCGGACATACTGCGATTACATTGAGGATACATTTTGATGGAAATGAACATTGTGAACGGCGAATAAAGATTTGTTAATATAATAAATGGTGCTATGATAAATTGAAATTTATATAAATTGTTAAAAGTATTTTCGCAATCACAATGTATTGTAAATGTTTTTAATATGTTTTTAGGTGTGGGTGTGGATGTGTTGAGTGTGGGTAGTGAGTTTTTATTTGTCTAGATAGAATTGATGATAATAAAAAGTTTGTTATAAATAAATGTTGAAAAATCAGAATACTCCCTGTGTGTATTAGTTATCAAAGTAACGGGAGAGATCTTGAGATTATTTACCCAGAGTATACATTTATCTAAACAGCTATGAACAGAATAACATCCAACAATTAAAAACTCATAAAAACTATTAAAATTCTCCAAACACCAATAAAATATTTCAAAAAAAGCAGACACATCACATAATATTAAATAATTAAAATGGCAGTCAATCAAGAAAAATAAACTTAAAAAGCCACCTTTACTTACCCCCTCCAGCAGCTCTCCTACTCCTCTTCCATGCAGGCCGTAGCACACAGCAGAAGCAGCAGTAGAGGCTAAGCTCTATACTCATGGTCCTCTTCCTTAGTGCCCATGTCTCTCACACACACACACACCATACCAGTCATGCCCCCATGACCAGTTTCTGTCTCTCACACACCAATCATCTCCCAAACAGTCTTTGACACACACACCAGTCACCTTCCTGAATAGTTTCTCTCATGCCATACACACACACAGGCTTCCCACTCCCGTGTTCTACTTACATATACGGGCTTCTCACTCTCATAATCACTTTCTCTGTCTCACACACACACACACACACAAGTCACCTGATCTCTCTCATGCATACACACACACAGGCTTCCCACTCCCATGTTCTTTCAGATATACAGGCTTCTCACTCCCATGCTGTTTCTCACACACACCCAGGTTTCTCACTCCCATGCTCACTCTTCACATGCACTGGTTTCTCATTCCCATAATCACTTTCTTTCTCACACACAGACACCAGTCACCTGATCTCTCTCATGCATACACACACAGGCTTCCCACTTCCATGTTCTGTCTTACATATACAGGCTTCTCCCTTACATGCTGTGTCTCGCACACACCCAGGTTTCTAACTCCCATGCTCACTCTCTTCACATGCACAGGCTTCTCATTCCCATAATCACTTTCTCTCTATTACACACACATACATACACACACACACACCAGTCTCTCTCTCATTTCCATGCTCGCTCTCCACTGCACAGGCTTCTCATTCCCTGAATCACATTCTTCTCTCATATTCACACACACCATTCTCTTTCTCTCATACACACCGTCACCTTACCAACCAGTCTCTCGCTCTCATGCACGCACACACACACAGGCTTCCCACTCCCATGCTCTCTCTCACATAATCAGGCTTCTCCCTCACATGCTGTGTCTCACACACATCCCCCCCCCCCCCACCAAGCAGGCTTCTTACGCCCATGCTTTCTCACATACCCAGATTTCTCACTTCAATGCTTTTTCTCTCTCTCACACACACATCAGTCACCTCCCTGACTAATGTCTCACACTCTCACATACACATCAGTCATCTCCTTGAGCAGTCACTTTCATTGTCTCTCACATATACACACACATCAGTTTCTCTCACTCACACGCAGGCTCTCACTCACACACAGGCTCTCACTCACACGCATGCTCTCACTCACACGCAGGCTCTCACTCACACACAGGCTCTCACTCACACGCAGGCTCTCACTCACACACAGGCTCTCACTCACACACATGCTCTCACTCACACGCAGGCTCTCACTCACATACATGCTCTCAATCACACGCAGGCTCTCACTCACACGCATGCTCTCACTCACACGCAGGCTCTCACTCACATGCATGCTCTCACTCACACGCAGGCTCTCACTCACACGCATGCTCTCAATCACACGCAGGCTCTCACTCACACGCAGGCTCTCACTCACACGCAGGCTGGCTGCTTCTTTCTCTCACTCACTTCCTCCCCCCCCCCCCCCCCCCGAGCACAAATGGTAGCTGCAGCCTCCTCCTCCTCCTCCTCCAGTCCCCGCAAGCCAGGAAAGAAGCCTCCCATCGGCCGCGGGAGGCTCAAGCCGCTCTCTCCTTTCCGGCTGCTTCGATTGCTCGGGGGCCGATGCTGCAGCCGCCGCTGCTACTTTATCAGGCGGCTCTGCTCTTTCTCCTTCCCGCGCACCGCGCATCACTTCCTGTTCCGGGTCACGGGTGCGCGGGAAGAAGAGGCGGGAGACAGCGGGAGCGCGCGACACAGCAGTCGGTGCTGTCGCGACAGACGAGTGTCTCGCGACGCAGCGGGTGAGAAGCGCTGAAATAGAGAATTGCGCGCCCAGGAGAGCGGGCACTCCCGCGCTTTTATTGAATTGGCCTGGACGAGCTGCTGTGAGCTTAGACCCCCCGTGGACGTTTGAACGCTGCGGTGGGAAGGGGGGCTGTTCGGTAATAAATAGGCGTCTTAAGGTCATGTTTGCTCTGACTGCACCGAGTCACCCTTCTGATTATGTTCTGCACAGAAGAAAACCCAGTTATCTCCCAAAGCTGTAATCTCTTATCTATTTCTGTTACCAGTCACTTCCTTTCATTCAGCCTATATGTAGGAAAATGATATGCAAATATATGCAGGCATGCCTACATTTATATTTCTTGTTACTGATTATTTTAAGCATATAACACTCTTGTTTTTTCCTCCATAACTGAATGCTATAATTTGTCATTATTTTATTGTTTCCTTTAGCAAATGACATTTTTATCTTACTGTAATAGCCTTACTTGCAAATTCTGTGGCCATTAACTAGAACATTTCTGATCTATTTGTTAAAATGTGTAACCTATTAAAATCATCCATTGTACCTGAAGACTGGAGGGTGGCTCCAGGGGCGATCCGGGAAAGTATAGACCAGTGAGCCTGACTTAAGTGCTGGGAAAAATAGTGGAACTATTCTCAAGTTCAAAATTGTAGAGCATATAGAAAGACATGGTTTAATGGGACACAGTCAACATGGATTTACCCAAGGGAAGTCTTGCCTCACAAATCTGCTTCATTTTTGAAAGGGTTAATAAACATAAGGATAAAGGTGAACCAGTAGATGTAGTGTATTTGGATTACAGAAGGCATTTGACAAAGTCCCTCATTTTTATTTATTTATTTATTGGGTTTTATATACCGGGGTTCCTGTATGAGATACAGATCACCTCGGTTTACAGTGAACGGTAAACTTTGCTCATGAGCTGTACATAGAACAGTAGATTTATTTATTTATTTATTTTTATTTTATTTATTTATTAACTTTTATTTACCGACATTCGTGCAGCACATCATGCCGGTTTACAAAGAACTCAAGTGGGTGATACACTGAAACATTATAACAAGAACAATGTACAATGAATAAAATAAAAGTAAAGTTATAACGATGTTATCTAAAGTAACGATGTTATCTAAAGTAGATAACAATGGAAAACAAGCACAGAGGAAAAACTTCGCTCGTAGGCGATGCCAATGTAGAGGTAACGGGACTTGGCACAAAGGGTACATTAACTTCGCTCAAGGGCTGAACATAGAGCAATAAGGGCTGTACTTAGAGCAATATGGGCTAAAACAGTAGGGAAACTATATATGCAGGGAGGGCAGGGAAAATACGGGGAGGGGCAAGGCAGTTAAAAACACGGCTGTTGAAAACAGTCCAAGGCAGAGATTAGGTATCAGGGAAAGCTTGGGTGAAGAGCCAAGTCTTCAGTTTTTTTTTGAAAGTTGGGTGGCATGGTTCCAGTCGACGGTCAGGTGGGAGAGCGTTCCATTGATGAGGGCCTGCTGTAGATAGGGCACGTCTCTTTCTTGACGTTTTCGCTGGAGGGGCATACAGTGTGCCTTTGTATGTGGATCTGATGGGTCTGGCTGATGTGTGTGTGGTCTTAATTGGATGCTTAGCGAGAGTGGGGCGAGGTTGTACGTCGCTCATGAGAGATTTCTAAGAAACTAAAAGTCATGGAATAGGAGGCGATGTCCTTTCGTGGATTACAAACTGGCTAAAAGACAGGAAACAGAGAGTAGGATAAATGGTCAATTTTCTCAGTGGAAGAGAGTGGGCAGTGGAGGGCCTCAGGGATCTGTATTGGACCCTTACTTTTCAATATATTTATAAATGATCTGGAAAGGAATACGATGAGTGAGGTAATCAAATTTGCAGATGATACAATATTATTCAGAGTAGTTAAATCACAAGAGGATTGTGATACATTACAGGAGGACCTTGCAAGACTGGAAGACTGGGCATCCAAATGGCGCGTGCAAGAGGGTACACGATTATGTACCCTGTGTGCCGACGCCTGCGGGCTTCCCCCGTTCCGTAAACCCTAGCCTGACCTTCCCACCCCTTCCCTAGCCTTTCCGCCCCCTAACCTAACCCCCCCCCCCCCCAAATCGTTGTTTCATCTTTTGCGCCTGCCTGGAGGCAGGCGCGGGTTGCACACGCCGGCAGCCTGCCGGCACGCGATCCTCCAACCCAGCGGCAAATGGCCATTGTGCCGGAGGCCTCTGGCCCCCCCCGGACCGTCCCCCCTGACCCCAGACCACCCTTTTGTAAAGCCCCGGGACTTAGACGCGTCCCGGGGCTTTACGCACGTCGCTGGGCCTTTATAAAATAGGCTCGCACGCGTACCCCCTCTTCGCGTGTAATTCCTATGCCATTCTGCTGAATATCCCTTGTAAATTAGCCACTATTGACACTGTAGTGCCTTTCTTTTTCTTTATGCAAGATGTGAACAAGCTGCCCTTCTACTTTCATGTTATTCAAATATTCTCTAACAGAAAAAAATAGCAATAAAAAAAACCTTCTGCCTTTCACTAGGTCACCAAGTGCAGAACATCTTTCTCTGGAATCATTACACTGGTACTTGCTAGGTCTGTCTCCAAAATATGGACCAAAACCATTAATGGAAGATTCTCTATTGCACCTCCATGAAGCCTCCAGCAGCTGTCATTGCTGCATTATTGCTCTGTCGTTGGTGAGTCATTGCTCTGTCATTGCTGTGTCATTGCTGTGTGTGCTCTGTCAGTGCTACGTCATTGCTCTGTCAGTGCTACGTCATTGCTCTGTCATTGCTGTGTCATTGCTCTCATTGCTCTGTCATTGCTCTCATTGCTCTGTCATTGCTCTGCTGTCATTGCTGTTTGTGTCATTGCTCTGTTATTGCTCATTGTGTATCATTGTGTCATTGCTCTCATTGCTGTGTCATTGCTGTGTGTGCTCTGTCATTGCTCTTTCATTGCTGCGTCATTGCTGCTCATTGTGTGTCATTGTGTGCTCATTGCTCTACAGTGCTCTGTCATTGCTGCGTCATTGCTGTATCATTTTTGCTGCCATTGCTCTGCTGTCATTGCTGTTTGTGTCATTGCTGCCATTGCTCCGTCATTGCTCTCATTGCTCTGCTGTCATTGCTGTTTGTGTCATTGCTATGTGTCATTGCTGCCATTGCACTGCCATTGCTCTGTCATTGCTCATTGTGTGTCATTGTGTCATTGCTCTCATTGCTGTGTCATTGCTGTGTGTGTGCTCTGTCATTGCAGTGCGCTGTCAATGCTCATTGTGTGTCATTGTCATTGCTCTGCTGTCATTGCTGTTTGTGTCATTGCTCATTGTGTGTCATTGCTGTGTCATTGCTGTGTGTGTGCTCTGTCATTGCAATGCTCTGTCATTGCTCTGTCATTGCTGTGTCATTGCTCATTGTGTCATTGTGTCATTGCTCATTGCTGTGTCATTGCTGTGTGTCATTGCTGCCATTGCTCTCATTGCTCTGCTGTCATTGCTCGCTGTTTGTGTCATTGCTGTGCCATTGCTTCTGTCGCTCTGTCATTGCTCTGTCATTGCTGTGTCATTGCTCTCTGAGCTGTTTAGTGGGAACACCTGGATTTACATGGTCTGGCGTCCTGTCTTACTTGTCCATCAGGGCTCTTTCCCACTACCTAATCTGTTTAGCCTTCTCTTAATTGGCAGATCCCTGCTATTTCCTGATTTGGGTCTCCTGCCCTTTTCTAATTCTGATAATACTGAAGTGGATATTTAAAGAAAGATGAGCATCAGACCTAGGAAGCTCAGTTTCAATGTCAGCTGTACTTATGTGCCTGTTTAGGCTTAAAATTCCACCACCTGAAGTGCCTAAAACTGAGGAAACTCATTTTAGAATTGCTTATATCGGTCTTCATTTAGGTCCCTAAGGCCTAGATTCATCAAATTGCTGTGTGTCTGTCTTCGCAGGAAGCATCCACTATCGCGGGGGGTCACCGGGACAGTGGGGCCCTGCCCCTGAAAATACATTGCGGCTCCGTGGCACGTTCTTTTGTGTCGTAACAAACTCTGCGACACAAAACACCACGAGCGACCCTTCAATGCGATTGTAGCCCCAGCCTCAGACCATAGTCTTAAAGGGTGATGGCCGCCGAAAAAACCCCGTAGCTAAATGAAGAGGTTGAGCAGAGTCATTGATGACCCTCATTTCAATCCGGGGCCGCCAGTCAAGGCGTCTCCTACTCCCCAAAAATAAAGTGTATAATATGCGTGCAGCAGTGGCGGCGACACTCCTGCCCTCCCCAATTGCACAATCCAAATTTCCCCCTCCCCTTGGCCCCCCAAGAGCCATATCCCCTCTCCTCCCCTGGCCCCCCTCCATAGATCCTCTTACCTTATCCTCAGTCCCTTGGTGGGGACGAGTGCACCCTTGCGCCATTTTACAAAATGGCGCTGACTTCACCTTACCCCAGCCATGTGACTGGGGAAAGGTCTGGGGATCGGACTCAGGCCGAGAGATCGAGGATAAGGTAAGAAGGGAGGCTAGAGGAAGGAGGCTATGGCTCTTGGGGGTGTGTGAGGGGGGATGGTTTGGTCAACTTGGGGGTTGAGGGGACTTTGTAATGGTCATTCAGTGGGGTCAGGAGGAGGGGGACTTTGGAAGGTGCAATCGGGGAGGGAGAACTTTGGATCGGTCATTCGTGGGGCTGGGGGTCAGGGGGAAGGGAACATTGATCATTCAGATGCCTTGAAATTGTCATGGATTAGCAGGCAGAGAGTAAATGGGGTAGTTGTGCATGCACATGATTCCTCTCATACACACACATGCTCTCTCTCTCCCACACTGTGCACACATGTTCTCTCTCACTCTCTCACACACAAACACATATGCTCTTTCTGTCTCCTTTACACATGCTCTCTCTCCTCCTCACACATGCACACATGCTCTCTCACTCTTCCACACACATGCTCTCTCATTCTCCCACACACATGCCCACATGTTCTTTCTCACTTTCACTCTCCCACACACACACAAGCTCATGCTCTCTCTCACTCACTTCCTCCTTGAGTTAGCAGGCAGCAGCAGTCTCCTTCTTCATCCTCCGTGACCAAGGGAAGGACTTCCAGCCCTGATGAAATCAACAGCATGGTAAGCGCAGCCTTAGTACGTGGAAAAGTAGTGCAGCCCCGCCAGAATCAGCAGCGTAGCCAGTAGAGCTGCCTGCTTTTCCAGTACCTGAGGCCGCGCAGACCACGCCATTGATTTTGACGAGGCCGTGTACTTGCCGGCCGCACTGCTCTCCTCGGCACATAGCAGCAGTAGCAGCACCTTTTGATAGCGGCGCCTATGACCGTGGCCATATTGGCCATAGGCCCTGAACACCTTGCTGGGCAGACTGGATGGACCGTTTGGGCTTTATCTGCTGTTAATTACTATGTTTATATTATAGCTAGTCAGATACATTTTCTGGATAACTGATGCTGGAGGCATTCCAGGCCAGAATTATCTCCAGCTAAACAGTTAGTCAGATATGTCAGAGGCAATCAGAGTAGCAGGAAATTAAAAACTTGATGTTTGTCTGGATAAGTCCTGAATGTTGCCGGACAACCATATGAATATTGATTCCTTCTTGACTAAATTTTGGGAGTTAATGCTCCATTTCTCAGATCCAAAACTATTGAGCAGGACCTTATATTTTTGTTATTTTCTGTGGATCAGGCTGAAAAGACTCATTAGCAGGATTTGGTCTGCATTAATGCACAGAAGGTCAGAGCAGAATCAGGTATGAGGCAGGTCTACAGCACCATCAGACCCCGAGCCAGATGATATTAAGATTGACTTGAGATAATTTTTCTTCATTTGAAACTAGATGAAATCTGATCGTAGCTTGCAGACTACAAGCAATTCCTTATAACGCTGACACTGATGAGATTAAGAGAGATAGAATACTCTCTCTCTATCAGTTCCTATGTTTAATCAGCTTTTCTCAGTTTTCAGCCACATGTAAAGTATTTTCCTGTCTTAAGCGTTTGGTTCAAATCACCTGCAACAGTGAATAATCAAGATTTATGCTTTCCATTCTCACACGAGATCAGATCCTTGTTCTCCTGCTCCCCTTTACTTGTTGACACAGCAACTTCTCTTCTTCACTTACGTGATTTACCCATGTCCTCCTTGAAATCTGCCAAACATTTCTGCTGCTCCCGATAAGCCAGGCTGGAGTGTTTTCTTTCAGTGTGTGCCTGACTGAATCCTGGCAGCTGCTAGCAAAAGAAGCTGAGCAACAAACTTAAATAATGAGACAAGTAAATCAATGAGACCGATAAGGTAATTTCATATTTCTCTCCCACAAACACAGAACCATGAAATCAAGGTCTCAGACATTCAGTGGCAGAAAATCACCGAGGGACACACAATAATATTAAGCATTGTGCAGAGGACACAGATACAAATATACTGTGCACGGAGATGTGCACACATCAATAACGGTGCAAAAGGGGACCCCTCTCACACGTAAACATAG
>NC_042628.1:0-112500 GCF_901001135.1 Rhinatrema bivittatum | reverse complement strand
ACACACGTACATATCCAGCAGTATATAAGGGGCCACTCTCTCTCACACACACACACACGTACATATCCAGCAGTATATAAGGGGCCCCTCTCTCTCTCACACACACACACACACACGTACATATCCAGCAGTATATAAGGGGCCTCTCTCTCTCTCACACACACACACACATACGCACACACTAGTACAGCGGTTCTCAACCGATGTGTCGCCAAGCACCGGCTGCTGTGTCGCGTGCTCCCGGTCTCTCCCGCTGCTCTTTCTTCCCTGCTGCCGTTGCCACCGGGCTATCAACACGTTCAAGCCCAGCGGGAACAGCAGCAGTGCTAAAAAAAAGCTGTGGCACTTGTGGCTGGGCCTTTTCTTCTTCCCGCGCCTGCCCCCCCCCCCCCGTGACCCGGAACAGGAAGTGATACGCGGTGCGGGGGAAGGAGAAAGAGCAGTGCCCGCGTGATAAAGTAGCAGCGGGCGGCTGCAGCATCGGCCCCGAGCATTGAAGCAGCCGGTAATCGGGAAAGGAGAGAGCAGCAATGAGCCTCCCGCGGCCGATGGGATTCTACTTTCTTGGCTTGCGGGGGCTGGAGGAGGAGAGGCTGCTGCAGCTACCATTTGTGCTCGGGGAGGGGCAGGGAAGAGGAAATGAGTGAGAGAAAGAAGCAGCCAGCCTGCGTGTGATTGAGAGCCTGCGTGTGAGTGAGAGAAACTGGTCCAGAGAGCTGATGTATGTGTATATGTGAGAGACAATGAAAGTGACCTGCTCAAGGAGAAGACTGATGTGTATGTGAGAGTGTGAGACATTAGTCAGGGAGGTGACTGATGTGTGTGTGTGTGTGTGTGTGAGAGAGAAAGAGAAAAGCATTGAAGTGAGAAATCTGGGTATGTGAGAAAGCATGGGCGTAGAAGCCTGCTGTTGGGGGTGGGGGGGTGGATGTGTGTGAAAGAAAGCATGGGAGTGAGAAGCCTGATTATGTGAGAGAGAGAGCATGGGAGTGGGAAGCCTGTGTCTGTGTGCATGCATGAGAGAGAGAGACTGGTTGGTAAGGTGACGGTGTGTATGAGAGAAAGAGACTGGGTGTGTGAATATGAGAGAAAGAATGTGATTCAGGGAATGAGAAGCCTGTGCAGTGGAGAGCGAGCATGGAAATGAGAGAGAGACTGGTGTGTTTGTGTATGTATGTGTGTGTAACAGAGAGAAAGTGATTATGGGAATGAGAAGCCTGTGCATGTGAAGAGAGTGAGCATAGGAGTGAGAACCTGGGTGTGTGTGAGACACAGCATGTGAGGGAGAAGCCTGTATATGTAAGACAGAACATGGAAGTGGGAAGCCTGTGTGTGTATGCATGAGAGAGATCAGGTTGACTGGTGTGTGTGGTGTGTGTGTGAGAGAAAGAAAGTGATTATGGGAATGAGAAACCTGTGCATGTGAAAAGTGAGCATGGGAGTGAGAAACCTGGGTGTGTGTGAGACACAGCATGGGAGGGAGAAGCCTGTATATCTGAAAGAGAACATGGAGTGGGAAGCCTGTTTGTGTGGGAGTGAGAGACTGGTGAGTGTGTGTGAGACAGAGAAAGTGATTATGAGAGTGAGAAGCCCGTATATGTAAGTAGAACACGGGAGTGGGAAGCCTGTGTGTGTGTATGGCATGAGAGAAACTGTTCAGGAAGGTGACTGGTGTGTGTGTCAAAGACTGTTTGGGAGATGATTGGTGTGTGAGGGACAGAAACTGGTCATGGGGGCATGACTGGTATGGTGTGTGTGTGTGTGAGAGACATGGGCATTAAGGAAGAGGACCATGAGTATAGAGCTTAGCTTCTACTGCTGCTTCTGCTGTGTGCTACGGCCTGCATGGAAGAGGAGTAGGAGAGCTGCTGGAGGGGGTAAGTAAAGGTTGGCTTTTTAAGTTATTTTTCTTGATTGACTGCCATTTTAATTATTTAATATTATGTGATGTGTCTGCTTTTTTTGAAATATTTTATTGGTGTTTGGAGAATTTTTAATAGTTTTTATGAGTTTTTAATTGTTGGATGTTATTCTGTTCATAGCTGTTTAGATAAATGTATACTCTGGGTAAATAATCTCAAGATCTCTCCCGTTACTTTGATAACTAATACACACATGGTCAGACTGTTAGGACGATTCGGGTTCGTATCATCGAACATAGGAGCAGGATTAATGCTCGTGTAGAAAATGCTCCACTTGTTAATCATGGGATAGAACAAAAACACTCTGTGAGTGATTTAAAATTTCTGGTGATTAAGAATGTATATGCCCCCAATGGTGGAGATATATCGGCGAAATTACGTAGGACTGAACAACGTTTGATTTTCCAATGGAGAACTATGAGCCCCTGTGGTCTGAACGGACCTATTGAATTTATTTATTTATTTATTTATTTAAGGTTTTTATATACCGGCATTCGAGATCGCAGTCCCATCATGCTGGTTCACATAAAACACGGGTGCATCGTGAAACATAAACTAGAAACAGTGGTGCGGAAAATGCAGTTACATATAACAGGGTAATTAAAAACTTGGCGGGGAGGAAGAGAAAGGACAGATTAAAATTCAAACAAGTAAAAACGATAGTGGAGATAATTGATTATAGAGTGGGCGGAGATAAGGAGGCGTGGATGAGATAAATCAATTGGAGTCCGGGAATGCCATCTGAATGGCAAGCCTTTCTACAAATAAAAAATTTTGCAATTAGAGGGATGAGTAATAGTTGGTGTTAATTAAGGATATGGGTGATATAAAGTTTGGGAAGGTAGAGTAGCCCGTCACCACGTTGGAACATGTGACTGACGTTACGTTGCGTATGCGCCGGTTCGACGTATGTGAGTAGTAAAGATGGTGGTGTTTTGGGCGTCTTTAAGATAAGGTAAATTTGTTGTAAAAAATTTGGTTTATATGGCTTGTTGTGTGTGTTGTTTTGTAGGGTTGTATGCGGTGGCATACCCTACACAGAAATTATGAATTAAAAAACTCTTTTGGAGAACGCAAACATGATGAATTTGAGGAGAAGATTGTGATATAAGTTACTTTGAAGGTTTACGGTATGTATCTATCTAGAAAAAAAGGGGGGATGGAAATTAGATGTCAGTAGATAGTATTTTTATTGGGTTGAAGGATATATGTGTGTTTTGATTTCAGAAATGACCAATGGTAATCGTTATTCGAAAAGTGAATTATTCTTAAGCGGCACATAAGTCCCTGAAGAAGCCCCATGAGGGGAGAAACAAAGATCTTTTGTCGGACATACTGCGATTACATTGAGGATACATTTTGATGGAAATGAACATTGTGAACGGCGAATAAAGATTTGTTAATATAATAAATGGTGCTATGATAAATTGAAATTTATATAAATTGTTAAAAGTATTTTCGCAATCACAATGTATTGTAAATGTTTTTAATATGTTTTTAGGTGTGGGTGTGGATGTGTTGAGTGTGGTAGTGAGTTTTTATTTGTCTAGATAGAATTGATGATAATAAAAAGTTTGTTATAAATAAATGTTGAAAAATCAGAATACTCCCTGTGTGTATTAGTTATCATAGCTGTTTAGAAACATTTATTCTGCTTATTAGTATAGTTTTACAATTATTTCTGTGTGGGGATCTATAGCTGCTTGCTAGTTCTGTTTTCCTAATAAGAGGTGTGTTGGTTTTTAGGGCCTGATTTAATATTTATAGTGTTGCCTTTTCATAGATAGGGTTGCTCCTGTTTGAGTGTATTCCATAATACAGGTGTAACTGTGTGCGGATTAGTTTATGTGCATTACTACAGATCCTGGGAGTATGTTAGGTCGGTTCTGTGTCTGTTACCGAGATGAGATATTTTACTAGCATGTAAGAGTTTTATCAGTCTTATTTGTTGTGTTTTCTCAAGAGGACATGCATTGGTGGTAAACTGCTGTCTTTTCATAAGTAGGGCTATTGAGTCTGGAAGTAGAAGGAGTTTGAGTTGCTGTTACTGAGATGACACCAGAACCAGAATATCTTTTTTGTAGGGTGAGTTGTATGGGGAATGTCATAATTCTGCTTTACATCCATTATTGTGGGTCAGGGGGGTTCCCGTGGATGCAAATTGTACTTTTACATCTAGCCCTGTGACGATCATGGGTCAGTGTGTCACGCATGTGAGAACCATCTGTCAGGTGTGTCCCGACAGAAAAAAGGTTGAGAACCACTGCACTAGTACATATCCAGCACTATGTAAGGGGCATCTCTTGCACACACAAACTCATACATATATACACACACACACACACACATACATACATACATACATACATACATACATATCCAGCAGTATATAAGGGGCCTCTCTCTCTCACACACACACACACTAGTACATATCCAGCAGTATATAAGGGGCCTCTCTCTCTCTCTTACACACACACACACACACTCTAGTACATATCCAGCAGTATATAAGGGGCCTCTCTCTCTCTCACACACACACACACACATGTACATATCCAGCAGTATGTAAGGGGCCTCTCTCGCTCTCTCTCTCACTCTCACACACACACACTAGTACATATTCAGCAGTATATAAGGGGCCTCTCTCTCTCACACACACATACACACACACACACTAGTACATATCCAGCAGTATGTAAGGGGTGTCTCTTGCACACACAAACTCATACATATACACACACACATACATACATATCCAGCAGTATGTAAGGGGCCTCTCTCGCTCTCTCTCTCACTCTCACACACACACACACTAGTACATATCCAGCAGTATGTAAGGGGCCTCTCTCGCTCTCTCTCTCACTCTCACACACACACACACTAGTACATATCCAGCAGTATGTAAGGGGCCTCTCTCTCTCACACACACACACACACACACACACTAGTACATATCCAGCAGTATATAAGGGGCTTCTCTCTCTCTCTCTCACACACACACACACACACACACACTAGTACATATCCAGCAGTATATAAGGGGCATCTCTTGCACACACAAACTCATACATATACACACACACATACATACATATCCAGCAGTATGTAAGGGGCCTCTCTCTCTCACACACACACACACACACACACTAGTACATATCCAGCAGTATATAAGGGGCTTCTCTCTCTCTCTCTCTCTCACACACACACACACACACACACACACACTAGTACATATCCAGCAGTATGTAAGGGGTGTCTCTTGCACACACAAACTCATACATATACACACACACATACACACACACCTATCCAGCATTATGTAAGGGGCGTCTCTTGCACAAACAAGCTCATACATATACATACACACATAGATACATATCCAGCAGTATGTAAAGGGACTTTATTATTTATTTATTTATTTATTTATTTATTAACCTTTCTATACCGTCGTTTAGTAGTATACTATCACAACGGTTTACAGATAGGCACATAAATAATTTATTAATAATAATATTATTACTACTTAACATGTTTATAGTGCTTCTAGGGATATGCAGCACTATATAGACACCTCTCTCACACTCTGGCTCTCTCATTGATCCACTATGAACACCAAGTACAAGGAAGTTTCAGGATAAATAAATTCTGTATGCTATATTTCTGTTTGATATATAGCAGTAGCTGAACACTACACATCTGTGTAGTGTTCAACTACTTTATTCAGATTTCATAATAATGTGAGTGAGTAGGAGGATTTTATAACTGCCCGCATTTGTGCAAAATCTGCAAGTACTATAGCCCTGCAAACGTTAAACTACTTTTCAAGGAGAAAATATGCATCTACATTCCCTTTGAAAATTATCCCAGAAAATCTACCCCACGCATTTACATGTACTAATATGTTCAGGCAGGTTTTCCAAGAAAAATTACATTCATACTTTTGAAAATACAAAAGTATGTAGGAAGAGTGGAAGAGTTGATTTTTAATGAGTTTGTTATGTTTATATTGTAATGTATTTTATTATGTGTTTTGTTGTGAGTTGTATGTATTTTATAGGGATGTGAATCGGGCTTCGGACGATTGAAAATATCAGACGATATTTTCAAAATCGTCAGAAATTGGGGGCTCCCCCAAAACGATAGGAAAACCCACGATATTGATCGTAGGGGTTCTCTTATCATTTTGGGGGAGGGCAGGAAAAATGGCACACAAAAATAAACCTTAAACCCACCCCGACCCTTTAAAACTAATCCCTTAGCTTCCCCCACCCTCCCGAACCCCCCAAAAAACCTTTTACAGGTACCTGATGGTCCAGTGGAGGTCCCTGGAGCGATCTCCTGCTCCGTCGGCTGCCACTAATCAAAATGGTGCCGATGGCCCTTTGTCCTTACCATGTGACAGGGTATCTGTGCCATTGGCCGGACCCTGTCACATGGTAGGAGCACTGGATGGCCGGCGCCATCTTGTGCTCCTATCATGTGACAGGGGCTGACCAATGGCACCGGTAGCCCCTGTGACATAGTAAGGGCAAAGGCTATCGGCGCCATTTTGAATACTGGCAGCCAACGGTCCGAGAGCAGGAGGTCGCTCCCTGACCCCCGCTGGACTTTTGGCAAGTCTTGTGGGGTCAGGAGGGTCCCCCAAGACTTGCCAAAAGCCCCTGGTGGTCCAGCGGTCCAACCTAATAGAGGTTTTAAGCAACGGAAAATGGAGTAAAGCAGTTTTTCTAATTTTAGAATAAAAAAAATCAAAACAAATTGGAGAAAAGTATTCCAACCAAGTATTTAGGTGGAGCGATCTCTTTCTAACATTAATGGCTATTTGCAGATACAATCTTTTGGGTCTACATGGAACCCTTTCTGTAGCAGTCCTGAAAAAGATAAAGTTAGCTCTCTCTGGCTTAGCGTGCTAATTAAGAGATTCATTGAGTGATAAAGGTTCAATATAACTTTTCTAAAGTGATGCAATTAGTGTCGCACTTACATCCTTGGTAACCAGAAAATATTGTAGTATCAGTGATACGTCTTTGCAGAAATTACAGCAAAGCTCTCCAGTGATAATATTAGACAGCTGTCCTGGAGGTAATCTGGATTTAATAATGCACAAACAATTTACTATGAACAGAAATAGATAATCCATTGAAGATTAATAATTTGTTTGAAGCATGCAGTTTAGACCAATCATTCAGACATATCCCAGAATGGGAATGGTAGAAAAATGAATCCAAGGGTCAAATACATTTGACTTTCAGCCTCTTTGGTTAGATCAGAAACATTTCATAATAAAGTTGGAAGAACTATGAGAGATTTGGATGGCTGCTTCTGTTTGTGCTGCCATACGTCACTCCAAATAATGCATCATTGATGGTTTTTCTTAAGAATCATGCATTTTCTAGAAGCAAGCCTAGCATAGTTAACAGAGGTCTTATTCTGACACCATATTACTCAGGGATGCCAGTGGTAAAAGCTTTCATAAAACCCACTCTAGTGGAAAGCAAGGAGATTGTGTTGTAAATCCTAAGAGCATTTTATCCGATAAGCTGCCATTTCACACAATGCCAGCAAGAAAAGAAGCTAACAGGTAGTGCCAAGTGTGGTCAGTTTATGTACATAACGGAAGAGGCAAGTCGCCCTATCACAAATACACTTTAATACATGGGATTCCATTACAAATTCTCCAGTTATATGAAAATCTTTCAAAAATATATATCTATGAAAGTAGTTCTTGTAAGAGCATTCTATTTGTACATAACAATGCTTCATGCAGTCTCAGGAAAAGTCTGCATATCTAAAGCAGAAATCTGGTCAAGCAATCCTTCTGAATCTCCTGCATATATTATTCGGTGGCGCAGGGATAGGTTTAGGCTAGTGAAAGTTTCCTATTGCAGCTTGCTCTGAGTTTTTCTGATTGGATTTGCACAAAGAAGCCCTGATTTTACAGTGAGAATAAGGATTCTGAAAGGTTTTTCCCATGTCTGCCATACTGCTGTGCCTCAGCCTTGATACAGACGTGCCCTGCATATTGCATAAGAGTGGCTTACAAAACTTGCCTCTGTATTCTGAGAAGGACAAAGCATTGCACTGCTGGGTTTGTGGTGCTTTCTAATGATGAAGATATTAATTTAGTGCTCCTCTTTATCCAAAATGTTCTGACAACCAATGAAGTTTTGACAAAAAAAAAGTGTGTGAAAGCAGATATATGATTTTGGTAAACACCGTTCTAGGATTTCATATGAAAAAGAGGAGCCATTGTTGTCCCGAGGAACTATGTAGACCAAAGGTGGCCAACACCAGTCCTCAAGAACCATAAACAGGTCTGATTTTCCAGATATCCACAATGAATATGCATTATGGATATCCTGAAAATCTGGCCTGTTTGAGGCTCTTGCAGACCAGAGTTGGACGCCCCTGACACAGACTACTGATAAACTGCAGATTTATTTGGAAATCTGTGAGAAAACCATTGGCAATTCACAGGCTGCTAGTATGAGCATCTGTAGGCAATCTGTGGACAGTGAGTAATCCATAGGCAGCTGTGGACAATCAGTGAACTATAGGAAATTCATGAGTCCTGCTAGAAATCCACGGGCAGCTGTGGGAACTCTGCGAGCAGATCCAAGTAGAGCTTTATGGTTATTGCAAACTTGTCAATATTTCAGCAATGAATATTTATAACTAGTGAATCATTTATTAACATATCACTTACCGGGTCAGATATATCCTCGAGGTCTCAACAAGAAACCTAACACTAAGGAGGTAATTTTCAAAAGCATTTACATGTGTAAAACGTAGTTGTATGAGCATAAATAGGCTTTTTGAAACGTACCCAGGGCTGTAGATAGAAAAGTATGTCAGGAAGCCATTTTGTAAGGAATTCCCAGGGTCAGGCAAATCATTTACGCACATAAATATTCACATACATACATATTTACACTTCCTCTCTAGCAGGCATGAATGTGTACACATGCCATGCTAAGGTACGCCAAAGTCCCACTAATTATGCATGGAAGTCCACATGTACTTTCTCTATGTGGACTTAGCCTCATGAGGATTCTTAGAAATTTGAGCTTTTAATAAATTAACTGCCCACACGAAGATAAATGACAGCTGTGGTGACAGAAATAAACAGGAATGCATTGACTGAAATAATCCATAAGGGGCTTTTGTTGTAAATTCTCAGATTTACAATTGCATCTTTTGAACATTAATAGCTTGTTTGATTTATGAATAATTATTTAGACATATTTCCCCTAGAATGTATTCTCTTTAATATGAGATATGTGTTCTTTTCTGCTGAATATCTTTAAAGAAAATTGATTACTAGGATCATTACAACTCTGCATAACATGATGTGGCTGAGGGTTTAGAAGGGAGGACATTGGAGGTGTATGTGGGGTTAAAAGCAAGTTTCTTATGGTACTAAATGCCACTCCATGCAGGTTACCCCCATGTTTCTGTTAAGGGCAGTAACTGCCGCTCCGTGCAGGTTACCCCCATGTTTCTGTTAAGGGCAGTAATTGCCACTCCGTGCAGGTTACCTCCATGTTTCTGTTAAGGGCAGTAACTGCCGCTCCGTGCAGGTCACCCCCATGTTTCTGTTAAGGGTAGTAATTGCCGCTCTGTGCAGGTTACTCCATGTCTCTGTTAAGGGCAGTAACTGCCGCTCCGTGCAGGTTACCTCCATGTTTGTTAAGGGCAGTAACTGCCGCACTGTGCAGGTTACACCCATGTTTCTGTTAAGGGCAGGATTCGGCCCGGTGACGAATGGAAAACTGCATTTAACACAAGGGATGGCCATTACGAGTACCTGGTCATGCCCTTCGGTCTTTGCAATGCCCCGGCAGTTTTTCAAAACCTCATGAATGAGGTCCTAAGGGAGATGTTACATACCTCTTTAATTGTCTACCTTGACGATGTACTAATATAGTCAAAGGATTTGGAGACGCACCGTCACGATGTCCGCCAAGTGCTGCAGAAATTGTGAGATAATCAACTGTATGCAAAACTTGAGAAATGCAAATTTGAGCAAGAATCACTGCCCTTCCTTGGGTACATTGTATCCTCCACAGGGTTCCATATGGACCCAGAGAAGGTCGTGGCCATCAAAGATTGGCCTCAACCGGTGGGAGTCAAAGCGCTTCAGCGGTTCCTTGGGTTTGCCAATTTCTATCGACAATTTATTCCCCATTATTCCCAGATGGTGGCTCCGTTGACGGCCCTCACCAGAAAGGGGGCCGACGCCAGGAACTCCCGGTGACGGCTCTACGAGCCTTTCAGGAATTGAAGAATGCATTCCTCCAAGACACCTGCCTCTGCCACCCAGACCCTCAACGCCAGTTCATCATGGAGGTCGACGCCTCCGACATAGCTGTCAGGGCCGTTCTAAGCCAATTGTCCAACGGAGGCAAATCCTTGCCGTGTTCCTACTACTCACGGAAGTTCTCGCCTGCAGAGAGGAACTACGGTATAGGGGATAAAGAGCTGCTGGCCATCAAACTGGCTTTCTAAGAATGGTACCAATGGTTGGAGGGGGCCCAGCAACCAGTAGTCGTTTACACAGACCATAAGAACCTGGAGTATCTGTGCCGTGCCCAGCGTCTTAATCCATGGCAGGCGCGCTAGTCACTCTTTTTCAGCCATTTCAATTTTTCCCTCCGTTACCGACCGGCATCCAAGAACGTCCGTGCGGATGCTCTCTCCCGCACGACGAAGACAGAAGATACCATCAACCTGCCTCAGTACATTCTGGACCCGGCCAACGTTCTTCTGGCCGCATCCGAAGTGGCCCCCATGGGTAAGACTGTAGTGCCCTCTCGTTCCCGTAGGAGAGTGTTAGCGTGGACCCATGATTCCCTGACCACTGGGCATCCAGGAACAGCCAGGACCCTGGAACTTCTGACGGCGTTCTGGTGGCCACAGGTCAAGAAAGACGTCCGACTCTATGTTCAGTCGTGTCTTACCTGTGCCCGGCAGAAATCCTTACATGGACGCCCCTAGGGGCTCCTTCAGCTGCTACCCATTCCCACTGAGCCCTGGACTCATCTGTCCACAGATTTTATTGTAGATTTGCCTGTTTCTGATGGGAAGACCGTGATCTGGGTCACGGTTGACCGTTTCTCGAAGATGGCCTACTTTGTGCCTCTCGCCAAACTGCCTTCAGCGCCAGGATTGGCTAATCTCTTTACACAGCACATCTTCTGACTACATGGACTCCCTTTGCACATTGCCTCAGACCGTGGTCCCTAGTTTACGGCAAAGTATTGGAAGGCCCTCTGCAGGAAATTCGGGGTGAAACTGAACCATACAACCTCCTTTCTCCCCCAGGGCAACGGCCAGGCCGAACGGACCAACCGAACTCTAAAGGCCTTCCTTCGGGCCTTTGTCGGAGACCTTCAAGATGACTGGGTCACCTTGTTACCCTGGGCAGAGTTCTCATATAACCACCACAAACACTCTGCAACTAACCTGTCTCCTTTTCAGTTGGTCTACGGAAAGAGCCCTAGGCCTCCATTGCCTTTGCTGCTAACAGTACCGTCACCTGCAGTGACAATTGCGCAACCTCTGGTGGTCCTCCCAGGAGAAACTTTGTCAGACAGCCGCCAAGGCTAAAGAATACGCAGACAGGTCACGATGACCTGCTCCGGTCTTCCACCCGGGAGAGAAGGTATGGTTAAGTACCAAAAACATTCAGATACGGATTCCCTCTATGCGGCTGGCTCCCCGCTACATCGGTCCTTTCACAGTGGCAGAGCGCATTGGGGCAGTGTCCTATCGGCTACGACTGCCGTCCACCCTGAGGATCCACAATGTTTTCCACGTGTCTCTGCTCAAATCGGTGGTTCTCTCCGCATTTCATGCCAAGCCTCCCGAGCCCGCCATTGCCACTGCCGACCAAGATGTTACTTACACCGTGAAAGGTGTCCTGGACATTCGGTTCCACCATCGCCGGTGGGAGTACCTCCTCTCGTGGGAGGGGTACGGTCCAGAGGAGAATTCATGGGAACCTTCATCCCATATTCTGGACAAAAGTCTTCTCCACCAGTTCCATCTGGACCACCCAGCTAAACCCAGACCCCCGAGAAGGGGGTACTGTTACTGTCCCGGGCCGTCCCCGAGGTAGGTGGAGGGACTGGGGCACGGCCCGGGACAGTAACAGTACCCCCTTCTCGGGGGTCTGGGTTTAGCTACACAGGAAGAAACAAGATGATTTGGCAGGGTTTTGAATGTGCATAGAGAAGGAAGGAGAGAAAGACATCAAAATAATCTCAGGTTAAAGGGCCAAGAGAACAGGGAGGATGAGAATACCATCCAGAGAGACAGAAAAATAGGGAAGAAAAGAAGCGGGTTAGATGTGGGAAGACAAGGAGGTCATCTTGATAGCCAGATAAATGCTTTTAAATATGGACAACTGAATATTTGAGCACATATTAGCCCGCTAGAATGTAGCCAGATACGTTGGGGGCAATCTCAGTTATGCTCCTGCATGGAGTTGAGTTAGCTGACTAACAGGCTGATACAGTACAGTGCGCACAGTTAACCCGCGTTTGGACGCGCATTTTCGACATGCTAGCCGTTGCCCTTATTCAGTAAGGGGTAATAGCGCGTCAAAAATGCGCATCCAACCCCCCCCCCCCCCCCCCCCCCCGAAACTAATAGTGCCCGCAACATGCAAATGCATGTTGATGGACCTATTAGTTATTCCTGCACGATACAGAAAGCAAAATGTGCAGCCAAGCCACACATTTTACTTTCAGAAATTAACGCCTGCCCAAAGGTAGGCATTAATTTCTGCCGGCACCCCATTGATCTTCTCCTGGACCCGATTACTGCTTTGATTGACTACGCCATTGACCTTCTCCTGAACCTGACCACTGCTTTGCCTGACCACGCTACTGATCCTCTCCTAGTCCAGACCTCTGCTTTGCCCGACCACGCTGTTGATCATCTCCTAATCCAGACCTCTGCTTCGCCCGACCACGCTGTTGATCTTCTCCTAATCCAGACCTCTGCTTCGCCCGACCACGCTACTGATCATCTCCTGGACTTGACTTCTGCCTTGCCTTACCATCGCTCCTTGATTGCTGCCTGCCCTGACTTCAGCCTGTTCTACGACGCCACTACAGTCTTAGTCCTGGACTTTCAGGCTTCGGCCTGCTCTTGCTCGGGTGCCCCTTGTTTGACTCTTGTTCCTATTGGAAGGGGCACAGCATGGGACAGCAGCATCTCTCTGCGGACCACACGGAGAGGCCCGCCGCAGAGCACAGGAGTCCGTTGTGGAGGCGAGCGCCGGGGATGGCCCGAGGATAGAGACGGTGGCCCACAGCCGCGAGGGAAGTGGAGCCAGATACTGGAGCAGGCAGAAGAGGGTAAGAGGGCCTGGCCAGGGGCCTGTCATGGCCGGCACACGCAACACTCACATGTCCTGCCGCCACCTTAAACTTAATAAGCTCCATAATCAGACACAGTCCAGATAGCAAAAGTAGCCTCGTCCAGTACAGACTCATCAGTTTTGTGGTTGCTGTCCCTGGGCTGAACTCTTCATCATCTCATCGATGACCATGGATGGAGGCCCCACCTAACTCCAGCCGGCCCCGGTACCCAAAGGCTCAACCCGAGGGGAACGAGGGCTGGTATTGGCAAAGCTCCTGCCAGCATCCGTCAGTCAGCCTACTCCGCCTGCCAGCGGTGGGGACCCGTAGGACCCCCCCCTCCCACGGGTAGCATCAACCCTACCTCGGCCCAAGGGTCCACCTCCTGCGCAACAGTGAGTGGCGATGTCAGGTAAGCAGGCTGAAATTTTGGAATGGCCATCTGCTGACATCTCCTATATTTCCATCTCCACCAAGAGGAACCTGATTCTTCTTTTCCACAGCTTGTAGCCATCGATTCACTGTGCAAACACCAAAGAAAGGGATAGCAATGTTTCCTCACCCTCTCCCACTATTTCCCACTTTCATTTTGTTTTTAAAGTTTTCTGTTGTGGATATGACAGATAAACCGAAATGAAATACAGGAAAGCAGACTGGTATTTACTCTCTGCTCTGATTTTTCTTAGCATTTTAGCTGCTGTTT
The DNA here is from genome assembly GCF_901001135.1 of Rhinatrema bivittatum. Classification (NCBI taxonomy): domain Eukaryota; kingdom Metazoa; phylum Chordata; class Amphibia; order Gymnophiona; family Rhinatrematidae; genus Rhinatrema; species Rhinatrema bivittatum. Next base: position 98,506 of record NC_042628.1, on the reverse strand, counting down.
ATTATGCGCACAGCCCTTTCCCTTGTCAGCTATGGAACATAGAATTACTGAAGCATTTCACTTCCTCCTGCTGTCAGTTTTGATACGTACATTTTTTATCTCAGATTAATCACTGGATTTCAGCCCTTCTCTGCCCTTTTCTCTCTCTCAGCCAGACTGTGTTAACTCAAAGCAGGTGGTGACATGAGGCCTTCTGACTGGTTAGAGGCGATTCAAATGTACAGCCAAGCTCCTCAGCATCTCACTTGTTCCTTATTCAGTAACGATATGGAGGATAATTCTCAGCAGCCCGCAGAGGGCTAAACTTTCTGCAGTACCTGAAGACTGACAGTCCATGTGGAGATGTACATGCAGCAAGTTACAGTCGCTACCAAGCAGGCAGAATTTTTACTGTGTCCATTTTCATGCATACTAGTCATTTTCCCCAGCTGACTCTGCTCCCCAGAGCCTCTCTCACTAGTCATAAAAAACTACACACAAAACTATGTTCCGCACATACTTTTCCTCAGACTATCCACTGGATAATTTTCAAAAACAGATTTCCATGCACAAGCTGGGAATTTTGTCCATAAATCCTTGTGAAAGTTTCTCCATTATCCATTGCCACCGCATGCGAAAAAGTCTTTTAAGAATAAGATTATTAATGCAAGTATGACCATTTCCCTGACCTGAAACTTCCTCTCCCTCGAGCCACCGAAAAGAATGAGCCCTGCTGCAAAATATGCATTCCAGGCGGGATCAGAAAATAATCTAGATATGGTATTTTCAAATGTATGCACTTTATTTTCAATAAAAATTCTACCTGCACAAAAGGTAGGTATCAAACTCCCTTGGTCCTTTCTATTAGGGACATGCATTCATTTTACCCAAATGGTCAAAATATCTCAAAAGAGTCAATTTATGGTTCATTACAAGAACAAAACAAAACTTCACTTTTTCCAATCATTCATGTCAGCTGTGTAAACTAATTGCAATTTGTACGGACAATTTGCTAAAACAAATGACTTGAGAAATCTGAAGAAAAAAATTTGGAAAAAACACTTAAAATGAAAGAAAGAAACGAAGTGAAATAAAACAGCAGCACATCCCCACTTTGTACCCACTGCAATTTTTGAAGGGAAAGCATGCACATAAATTGTATGCATAGTCTCCCTGGTTGAAGCTTCTTTAGCCAGCGGCTGGGATACATCCTTAGCAGTGTAGAATAGAATAACTGAGCAGACTGAATGGATCAATTACCCTTTATCATTATAATTAAATCATTTACTCTGTTACTATGTTTGAGCAGGTAGGCAATCAGCAGGGCTTTAAGGGTTGGGGCTGAGGGGGGGGAGTGAAGGCTATTAAACTAGGAGGGTTTGGAGGGCCTCTCTCAACTGGGTGAACTGGGGACAAATTGGTAAAACTGGGAATAGCGTCAGCACATGTTCCTTTTAAAATCCCTTGATTTTCATGGAAGAAGTAGTTGTGGGACAGCCTTACGAGCGGCTTCACTCACCAGCCCAATGCTGCTGATGCCTGCTTCTTTACAACTCAAGTGCGCTTTGCATCCTGGGTGCTGCCAATGCCTCCAGCCCTGAGTCGCCATTGCAGGCCCCTCGGTGCGGCTGGGATACTGCCAACTCTGCCATCTTTGCAGCTGGCAGTTGCTGCTGTCCTGCCTGCTCTTCACGGCGGGACCTGCCACCAACTCTGCCATTCTTGCAACAGGGACACTGCTGATGCTCCTGCCCTGACGCAGGATCCTGCTTACGCGTGCGTCTCTGCTGTTAATTTAAACGGCCCATGGTGGAAAAAGCCCCGTGGTCCTTGCTGATTATGTCATCACCTTGTCCTGTCTTCAGCCCTATAAAAGGGCTCTCTGCCAGTTCCTCAGGGCCTTCATCGGATTCTCATGGTCATCCATGGCTCTTCATCTGACAAGGTCTTCCGTGGTCATACTCCTGTCTTCATGGTCTTCATGTTCTTCTTTAGATGTTCCTGACCTTCTTGTTCCTGTTCCATGTTCCTGGTTTCCTTGTCCCTCGTTGGAGCTCCTTCATGTTGCCTGGTCTCTTGTCAGTTCCTTGACCAAGTCTTCTGAATCTTCGCCTCATCTGAATCTTCATTCAAGTTACTGATGTCCCAGTCTTCATTCCAAGGTCAGCCTTCTGCATTCTCCCTTGTCCTTCCTGCAGGATTGCCAGTGTCATGGTCCATGACCAGCCCAGGGGGGACTGTATAGGGTGTTTCCTGGCACAGGGTCTGTTTTCAAGTCCATCTTCATTGGATCAAGTCCTCAGAGTCCATCTGTGCTCCAAGTAGTCTCACATTCTTAGTCATGTTCCTAGTTCCAGGGCTCGTGGAGCTTGTCCAGCCAGCGGATCTCCTTGTTCCTCATTCCAAGCCATGTTCCTCGTTCCAAGCCAGGATCTTCATTCCAAGGGATGTCTTGGCTCCTGTCCTCTTCCGAGCCTCAGTCCTGAGCCTGTCTCGCTTCCAGCGTGGTCCATGACCAACCTGTGGCAGGTTGTGTAGGGCGCAGCAGGACAGCCTGGTCCATGACCAGTCTACAGGGGGCTGTATAGGGTGCACTGAGGTGCAGTGCCCTGGGAAGCTGAACTCTAACCTGAACCTGAGCATTCATCCATGTTCCTCGTCTCCAGAGCCTTCGTCCGTTCCTAGTCTTCGTTCAAGTTCCAAGCCTTCAGTGTCTTCATCCAGGTTCCTCATCATGCCATGTCCTTTCCTCAGCCTTGGTCTGTCTTGACACACAAGCCGTTCAAAGCAGCAGGTCCAAAAGGGCTATTGAGTGGCCGGAGACCAGCATTGCATAGTTGGGTCTCACTGTGTGTGCAGGTTCAGTGGAGGTCTGAGAATTCCGTTCCAAGCTATGAACCTCATTAAAGAATTTTTGACCTTATAATTGATGAAAAGGAGTTGATTTGTACACTGTAGTCTCTGCTAGCTTCAGTGTACGAATCGACTCCTTTTCATCACTTCTTTAATGAGGTTCATTTTACAATGGACACTTCTGAATTTGTCTGTAACACCAACACCCCCCCCCCCCCCAACCCACACGCAGTGGCAGGTACATAAGAACATAAGAAATTGCCATGCTGGGTCAGACCAAGGGTCCATCAAGCCCAGCATCCTGTTTCCAACAGAGGCCAAAACCAGGCCACAAGAATCTGGCAAGTACCCAAACACTAAGAAGATCCCATGCTACTGATGCAATTAATAACAGTGGCTATTCCCTAAGTAAACTTGATTAATAGTCATTAATGGACTTCTCCTCCAAGAACTTATCCAAACCTTTTTTGAACCCAGCTACACTAACTGCACTAACCACCTCCTCTGGCAACAAATTCCAGAGCTTTATTGTGCATTGAGTGAAAAAGAATTTTCTCTGATTAGTCTTAAATGTGTTACTTGCTAACTTCATGGAATGCCCCCTAGTTCTTCTATTATTCGAAAGTGTAAATAACCGAGTCACATCTACTCGTTCAAGACCTCTCATGATCTTAAAGACCTCTATCATATCCCCCCTCAGCCGTCTCTTCTCCAAGCTGAACAGCCCTAACCCCTTCAGCCTTTCCTCAGAGGGGAGCTGTTCCATCCCCTTTATCATTTTGGTTGCCCTTCTCTGTATCTTCTCCATCGCAACTATATCTTTTTTGAGATGCGGCGACCAGAATTGTACACAGTATTCAAGGTGCGGTCTCACCATGGAGCGATATAGAGGCATTATGACATTTTCCGTTTTATTCACCATTCCCTTCCTAATAATTCCTAACATTCTATTTGCTTTTTTGACTGCTGCAGCACACTGAGCCGACGATTTTAAAGTATTATCCACTATGATGCCTAGATCTTTTTCCTGGGTGGTAGCTCCTAATATGGAACCTAACATCGTGTAACTACAGCAAGGGTTATTTTTCCTTATATGCAACACCTTGCACTTGTCCACATTAAATTTCATCTGCCATTTGGATGCCCAATCTTCCAGTCTTGCAAGGTCCTCCTGTAATGTATCTCAGTCTGCTTGTGATTTAACTACTTTGAATAATTTTGTATCATCCGCAAATTTAATAACCTCATTCGTCGTATTCCTTTCCAGATCATTTATATATATATTGAAAAGCACCGGTCCAAGTACAGATCCCTGAGGCACTCCACTGTTTACCCTTTTCCACTGAGAAAATTGACCATTTAATCCTACTCTCTGTTTCCTGTCTTTTAACCAGTTTGTAATCCACGAAAGGACATCGCCTCCTATCCCATGACTTTTTAGTTTTCGTAGAAGCCTCTCATGAGGGACTTTGTCAAATGCCTTCTGAAAATCCAAATACACTACATCTACCGGTTCACCTGTATCCACATGTTTATTAATCCCTTCAAAAAAATGAAGCAGATTTGTTAGGCAAGACTTCCCTTGGGTAAATCCATGTTGACTGTGTTCCATTAAATCATGTCTTTCTATATGTTCTGTGATTTTGATCTTGAGAATAGTTTCCACTATTTTTCCCGGCACTGAAGTCAGGCTCACTGGTCTATAGTTACCTGGATTGCTCCTGGAGCCCTTTTTAAATATTGGGGTTACATTGGCCACCCTCCATTCTTCAGGTACAATGGATGATTTTAATGATAGGTTACAAATTTTAACTAATAGATCAGAGTTATGCACTTAACAAAATGCACAAAACACACTGAAATTACACACAGAAAATGCACAGACAGGAATGCCCTTAACTACGAGCACAGTTATGCTTTAGGTAAATGCACAGAAAACGCACAGGTTCACGCGCATAAAACTTGCTCAGTGAAATGCTTAACTATGCGCACAATATATGCACAAAGTATGTGCACAACAGGGGACGCAGATTTAGGCACACAAGAAGGCACGCAGGCATGCACCAATGTCACACACAAAAATGCACAAAGGAACCACTGTGGCCTACCATGCGGCCCACGACGGAAGCCTGAGAGCGGGGCCTAAACGAAAGCCTGCTCAACTGCCATATCTGAGCTGCCTCCACACTCACAAAACACCCCAGAGACGTAAGCGGGAGAAGCCAAACGCAGAGGAGAAGGACCCAGTAGGAAATAGCCTCACTAACTCCATTCTTCTTATTTATTTATTTTTAGATGAAAACTTTTACCTGAGCTCAGCCTTCATTAGCTGAGAGCAGGAACGGGTTCCCGGTTATGGGGGAAGAGAGCAAAAGCCTTCACTGCCGAGCCTCTCTCAGCCTGCAACTTATGTCCACACCAGAACAGGGCTACCAGACTAAGGGTCTCAACTGAGAGAGGGACCCAACAGTATCACCTCAGGAGGCAAGCGATGCTATATAAGAGGCCCATTGATCTGTTTTTCTTCTATTTCTCCTTTAGTTTTTTACAGACAATCCCTAGCGGGGAAATGCACGCCCACCACCTGCTGGAGACGGAGAATACTGGCGGGCTGATTTTGGGATAGGCCTATATATCTGTGATGTCAGCTTCTTACTCATTCTCCATCTGCTGGCAGAGTTGCATAACCCACTGTGGGGATTGGCCTGCCTGAATGCAGAGGAAACGATTTTGCAGCTCCTCCTCTAGAAGCAGCTGAGTGGGTGAGCCCTGCTTAAATTACGGACTAGGGCTAGATCCAGTGTGGCATATGAGTTGATATTTTGAGGAGAGAGGAGTTCTTTTAGAGTGGTTTCTTTTTAGTGAGCCCTACAGCCCTCACTCAGTATATTTTGGGGATACTCCTTCCTGTGTACTGCATACTGCTCCAGTTAGAGGAGACTTTGTTAGGATTTTTGACTACTTTAAGAATTATTTTGCTGGGTTTGCAGCCTGGCGCTCTTGGTGAAGGCTATCCGCCCGGATCCTGAAGATCTGCCAGTACCCTTCTAGATCCAGAGAAGAGCTGCAGGCTCAGTGACATCCCATTCAACATAAGAGGATCCCCCAATGCTTTGTTCACATGTCATACACTCAAGAGTGTTTTAATTTAAAATTAGTAGGAAGTTGCAGTCTATTTAAATGAGTGTTTGTATTACTTGAATGCATGTCTCTTATCAAATAATCAAAAGAAGGCAGCTACACTACACTTTTCAAGAGATACACAGTTGCTTCAGTAATACACTGTTAGGAGGGGCACTACCCATACCCATCACTTAATGCAGACAGTATTGACCTGGGAATCAGAAAGAGCTGCTAGGTGTGTGCACATATTGAGTATAGAATATGATTCTTTTTCCAGCTTGTGCCAAGTACTTAAAGCCTTCTAGATAATATAGTTATGTATTTATTTTTTAAATCTTATATTGTACATCTCCCAAGTGAATAGCATTCAGGGTGGATTATGTAGAAGGCAATCATAAAAACATTAAATAAATCATGAATAGTAACAACTAATAAAATACAATAAAAAATTACAATCAAGATTACCCAAATGCCTGTTAAAAAATAGCCTTAACCTGCTTCCTAAATATCTTTATATCACACTCCTCCCTAACTGAGCTGCAAGGTATGCGATATAAGAAAAGGCCCTAACTCTTATACGCTGATACTTACAGTCAGGATTGGTAGGTACAGAAAGCAATGCAAAGATTGAACAGGAGAATACCACTGGATTTTATTTCCAATTACATTTAATAATTTATTTGTTACTACTAGCAATTTGATTCTAGAACTCAATCTAATAGGGAAGGTAATGGAGGTTTGTATGCTCTGTTTGCAATAAGTAATGGAAGTGCATGATGTCACTATTTTGTAGGAAGACCTAAAGAAGGCTACTGCATAAATCAAGATAATTTAAAGCATGGTTCAAAACATTTCAGATGGTAGCAAAAGTTTCAATGGTTATAACATTGTTAATTTAGAAAAGGCCAAATGACGAACATGGGAATGCAGAGTCAATTATGAATCTAAAAGAACTCGCAAGCTTCTCATCTCAAATAATATAGACAAAAAAGTGCTTTCGAATCCAACCAAAGCCAATTATTCATAGCAACTTAGTTTTCAATATATTCAGTGATACACATAAGAACATGCCATACTGGGTCAGACCAAGGGTCCATCAAGCTCAGCATCCTGTTTCCAACAGTGGCCAATCCAGGCCATAAGAACCTGGCAAGTACCCAAAAACTAAGTCTATTCCATGTTATCGTTGCTAGTAATAGCGGTGGCTATTCTCTAAGTGAACTTAATTAATAGCAGATAATGGACTTCTCCTCCAAGAACTTATCCAATCCTTTTTTAAACACAGCTACACTAACTGCACTAACCACATCCTCTGGCAACAAATTCCAGAGTTTAATTGTGCGTTGAGTGAAGAAGAACTTTCTCCGATTAGTTTTAATTGTGCCCCATGCTAACTTCATGGAGTGCCCCCTAGTCTTTCTACTATCCGAAAGTGTAAATAACCGATTCACATCTACCCGTTCTAGACCTCTCATGATCTTAAACACCTCTATCATATCCCCCCTCAGTCGTCTCTAGCCAATTTTTTATATCAGATATGAAGTTCTGGAAAAACTTCTCAGGAAAACAACTGTTGGCATTACATGGGATATACAATTGTATATCATCAACATATATAAAATAAATTAACTCTAATACTTTAAGTATTGTGTACCTAAAGCAGACAAATATAAGTTAAAAAAACCAGATGATAACAGCAAGCCTTGGTGGACAGGAGGAATATTGCTCTCCTATTTGAATGTGTTTATCTTCTGCCCTGTAAAAAAGTGGTGAACCAATGTAAAACTACTCCTGCAATGTCAGCACCTGCTAAAACATGAAAGAAGATCACGTCACACAATATCAAATACAGTATAAACATCAAGCTGTACCAGCACACAAGCCCTGTCATGTTCCTAACTATAAACCAATGTGTCTAGAAGGAACAACAATACTTCTGTATTGTGATTTTTTTCTAAAACTAATTCATGATGAATAGGTAATCATCAAATTGTAACAAATCACTCTTCTCCAGCACATTAGCCATTGTAGGCAGGTTAGATATGGGCTGGTGTGGTGACATGCCTTCTTCTGGTCCTCAAGGGGGCGCTGTCTTCAGCTGCATTCTAAGGGGGAGATTTTAAAAGGTGCGCACATGGATGTGTGGATTTTATAACGTGTGCACCGCATGTTATAAAATGCATGGGTCGCGCATATGTGCGGGCAGACTGTGGGTGTGTGGGGGGGGGGGGGGGGACTGGGAGGGAACTTCCTTATTCCCTTATCTAATTTCCCTCCTCCTCTCCTCTCCTCTCCTCCCCACCCCCAAACCCTTCCTATCTATCTTTTTTTTTTTTAACTTACTTCAGGGCTGGAGCTGAAGTAAGTTACTCATGCCGGCCAGCTGCAAGAAGTTATGGGCGTGACTGGGCCCTTTTGAAAATGTGCATGGCCATGCACGTAACAGATCATAAAGAAAGCCCAATTAGCTGCAGGCACTGTAATTAGTGCATTCTAACCCCCTTAAGATGCAGCTTTCCTAACAGACTAACAATTAGAGAAGTTCTGCTAACTGCAACCCTCTGAAGCAGTGCACTTGTACTAAACATACAGTTTCTCTTAGTAAAACACTCATCAACAAGTCCTTGTTAGTTTCAGACACTCTAGAGCAGTATTCTAGGACTAAACAGTTTTATCTGGCAGGAAATTCCATAACAATCCTTTAAATGAAATGAAATGGTTTAATAATACACTACAATTTCAAAACTCTATTAAACCCACCAGAAATCAATACCTTGCCAAATTACAGACCCCCTCGCCCTAACTATATAACTATGCTTCTACCAAAGCGCGAGCGCTTTCTTTTGCTGGCCCTTTGCTGTGGAATACCATGCCCACCGAACTGCGCCTTGAGCCATCTCCCAAAACTTTCAAGCAAAAACTCAAGACATGGTTATTCACACATGCCTATACTTGAAATAAATATGTCCTCCCCTCCTTTACCTGCCCTGCCTTTCTACCCGACACCCCCTGTCTATATACCATCGCTAACTTCCCCTATTTCTGCTCCTACTCTAATGATCCTACCATATAATTGCTCCTAATCTAAGATTAGCACAATCGCTCCCCTCTTACCACTTCTAATTTAGAACTCCATCACCCTCTAACCCTCTCCCTTAGCTTTTACCTATTCTCCTTGAACCCTCTTTACTCTATAGTGTTGTTTTAATTCAGCTCAGTTAAGTTACAACTAAATGATAGTTCTGTTTTTTATTTTTAAAAGATTCTACTTATTTTATGTTCAAATATTTATATACGTGCCTTTTTTAATTGTATAACGCTTATATAACTCTGTTAAATGTAAAACGCTCCGGCGTAAGTTCCTGTTCACTGTACACCGACGTGATATCTTTGATGAGCGGCGGTATATAAAAATTTATAAATAAATAAATAATTAACTGCAACCAGTCTGTAGCCAAGCTTATGAACAAAACCAAGCTTCTTTTAAGTACTATTACTCAAAAACAAACCCAGGAGCAATGTCAGTGCTTTTCCCCATTATGTACTATTATCTTCTTAGGGTGATTGGTTCTGTTTTTGAAAACCCTGCTATTACACTTTCTCTCTGGTTCAAGGCAGAACTTTTACAGCTAAAACATTTGACAAACAAGTCTCCTCGTATCCCATCTATTCATTGAGAGTTTAGATTATAACTGGGTCACAGTATAACTGGTTACCAAGGGAACCCACAACTCCTTTATTCATAAACTTCTCAATGTTGTACAGCCAAGCTTAGTCTCCCTGTCCTTTTACCGTGAACATAAATGTTCAACAGCTCCCCTACGAGGAAAGGCTGAAGAGGTTAGGGCTGTTCAGCTTGGAGAAGAGTCGGCTGAGGGGGGATATGATAGAGGTGTTTAAGATCATGAGAGGTCTAGAACGGGTGGATGTGACTCACTTATTTACTCTTTCAGATAATAGAAGGACTAGGGGGCATTCCATGAAGTTAGCATGTGGCACATTTAAGACTAATCAGAGAAAATTCTTTCACTCAATGCACAATTAAGCTCTGGAATTTGTTGCCCAAGGATGTGGTTAGTGCAGTTAGTGTAGCTGGGTTTAGAAAAGGTTTGGATAAGTTCTTGGAGGAGAAGTCCATTAACTGCTATTAAAGTTGACTTAGGGAATGGCCTCTGCTATTAATTGCATCAGTAGCATGGGATCTTCTTAGTGTTTGGGTAATTGCCAGGTTCTTGTGGTCTGGTTTGGCCTCTGTTGGAAACAGGATGCTGGGCTTGATGGACCCTTGGTCTGACCCAGCATGGCAATTTCTTATGTTCTTGTATATAGATCACTTTGGCTTTTCCCTAAAGTCAGTATTCAGTAATTAAAGTAAGACAGTCTCTTCTTAGATAATAGCTTTTAACTTAATTTTTAGTTTTAGTTTTTCCAGTCAGTTTCAGAGTCCTCCTCCTTGCTTTCCTTATACACTGATGTAACTACTAAGAGAGATGTGACTAACCACACCCAGTATTCATTTTCCCTGCTGTCAACTTAACCAAATTCAGTCAGCAAGGAATTCTGAGAGATATAGTCTTAAACCCAAGTAATGTGAGCCTGTTATTCTCAGACAAAGAAAAAATGCTGCCTTTTTAAAGGCACAGAACCCTTTTCTACTCAGGAACTACTAACAAATCATTATAGCTGGTAATCTGACACATCACTAATGGATATTTTATTATCCTTCTAGTTTTTGGTGTTGCCTGCTTCAACTGATTAGGAACATAGCCCTCATACAAAGAACGCTTTACCAAATGCTGATAATGTTATAGGAAACTTCCTTGTTATGTTTAACAAAAATGAAAGGACAAAGATCCAAGGTGATTAAACTAGCAATTAAGGAAGTGATTTCTTTCAATGCAAAAGATCTAAAATTTGACCACCCTACAGTTCAGTTTAATAAAGGGAGTAACTGATTTACTGAAGAATGAGCGCTAAGTTGTTCCCTAATTTTAGCTATCTTAGCATCAAAAAAAGTCAGTAAAAACTTTGCAATCAAGAAGTTTCAGTTCAACTACTGAAGGCATTGGTGTTACCTTTATAACCATAGGAAATTTAATTTTTTTTTATTTATTTGCAATTTTTGTATACCGACATTCGTTAGGCAAACATCTAACTCACATGGGCGATTAATTGCTGTGATTAAAGGTTTAGAATAATATTCACATTTTGGATTATATAAAAACACAGCACTTGCTGATAATTTGATCTTAAATCAGAATTATAGCATTTCCTCAATGGTGTTTCTGCCCTACAAAGTAATTTCAGGTCATGAGAAAACCAAGGAGCAAGCCTTACTTCATCGCATACCCAATTTTCTTGCAAGGAAGCTGCTGTATCATATGTCTGGATAGGCTAGAACATAAGTAGGGCACATTAGCAATCTAAGATATGAGGTCATTATATCACATTATTTCATTTCTTGCCCATAAATTTTAATTTTAAAAATAATACCATTCAAGATAATCTAGCTTCCTATTAATGTATCCCATTGGTGCATTCCATTTTGCTTTGACAGCTTTATACAGGAAATGCCACTGACATTTTAGTACAAGACATGCAGGGCAGATAAAAGGGAAGACGTTTAGTCTCATATGGATGGCAGAAGATACAATCATTTTTATATTGAAATATCAGGGAATTTTATTCTGCATTATATTTCATTAAGATATTAAGACATATGTCATAACAAGGAGGTAACAAGATATTAGCATTGTGAAATCCTTTGTGTACTATATATAAGCGGCACCTGGCCTTCTATTCTGCAAGTACTTTGCAAATTTGCTATGAATTATTAGCCTGAATGAAATGGCTGAAAGTCTTGAATTCTGTTGGATTGAAATAGGGGTATTACATAGTGATAAGGACTTCTGAATCTTGGATGCTGAATATTCCACATCACCAGTGTCAAGACTTCCATTGAGCCTTGGCACAGTCCATCATATAGAACAGAATGGGGATGCTAGCTGATTTACTGCGAAAGCCATATGTACCACACTAGACTAGTTTTACAATATCATTGCAGGGTGTTAAATTCTTATAAATACATTTTCAGGAGGAAAAGTCTTCAGATACCAAATCGACAGTCCAATCAACCGAAGATTTAGAAGCAAGTGTAATCATCAGTCTGAAAAAACCCCTGTATTTTATTTAAATGGATGTTTTAACTTTATTCATGTCAAAAAATTAAAAATTTTTTGAAACCATTTTAAAATCAATTTATAAAACTGGATCTGATCATGAATGCTTGTAAACACTTATTATCAAAAACTTTCTTCTTGATGTGCAATCTTACACATTTAGAAAAAATTGATGCACTTAGCTTAAAAATATATTGTCCATGAAGATTTTCATTTTGTGGTAGACTCCGACACCCTTGCCAGTGTTTCGCCATATTGGCTGCATCAGGGAGATTTGTTTATGCGATCAATGCTAACAAAAATAATCAAAAAAGTTCATTTAAAAAACATCAGTTAAACGTCTCTTTATTAAATATCCTCCTCTAACTCACCTTTGTAAATGATATTTGTTCTTCAAAAAACTCACAATACTCATCAGTGACCGTCTATTGCTCACTCAAACAATTGAAAGGCAGTAGCTTATATAGTAATGCTAATCATGGAGTTCATGCGATTCTATTGCGCTATAATAATGTCAATCATTCCACCACCCAATCGGACCTCTACATAGTTGAGATTTTTTAAGACTTAATCCCATTTGTTCCAAAGACTTTTTGAAAAAAGAAAGAAAGAAACAGGAAGCTGATTCATTCTCATAGCTCAAACATTTGTAAACTTAGGGGCAGATTTTTAAAAAGTACGTGTGCACGTGCTTTTATTCGCGCAACCGGTGCAAGCAAAAGTACTCTGGATTTTAAAGGATACACGTGGATCTTTTAAAATCCAGGGTCAGTGCGCGCAAGTCTGTGCAAAATCGGCAGCCTGTGCACGCCAAGCCGCGCAGCCTGCCTCCATTCCTTCCGAGGCCGCTCCGAAATTGGGGCGGCCTCAGAGGGAACTTTCTTTCCGGCGCCCCCCCCCCCCCCCACCTTTATTTCAAAAGTTACGCCTGCCCAAGGCAGGCGTAACTTGCGTGCGTCGGCCGGCTGCCGGCGTGCCATGTTCCAGTCCGGGGGCTTGTCCGGAGGCCGCGGCCATGACCCTGGAACGCCCCCCGATGATGCACCGGCCACAACATGCCCCCCCGACACGCCCCCCAGGAAAGACCTGGGACTTATGCGCGTCCCGGGGCTTGCGTGTGCCGCCAAGCCTATGCAACATAGGCTCGGTTCACGCAGGGGGTGGAAGGGGCAGCTTTTCGGGGGTTACGCACGTTTCTTACGCGCTTACCCCTTTGAAAATCTGCCCCTTAATGAACCATCATTATGAATGTAAATACTAGCGAGAACTTGTTATAACTAGTGTTATCTATTAAAAGATTATAAAAACAAGTGACCATTCTATGTTCATATTTAACCTCTGAGGTTCAATACAATCTAATTCAAAATTCACCTCTGTTCCTGCTGCAATAAACACCTCTCTCTATCTCCACCTCGTGGATGTTGATAAATCAAATCCAAGGCAAAAAATCTAAGTTGTTCAAAACTGTGATTGTAATTGATGCAATGCAGCACCATAGGTGCTTCCATTCTTTTGTTTTTATAGCAACTGCGATGTTCCAAAATTCGTGTCCGGAGCTCCTAATAGTTTTCCGCACATAAAACATGTCACAAGGGCAAAATAGTGCATACATAAACTTAGGGGGTCATTTTTTATCGCATCCCTTTTCGCGTGCGATAGCTTGCCGGGGGCGGAGTCAAGGCAGTGAGGGGAGGAGTCGGGGCAGCGAGGAGGCGGATGCTGCGATGTCTTTGCTGGTGGTGATAAGGTAAGCACCGTTATCATCGCCAGTAGCACGCCCAATAACATCACCTTTCACGGTGGCGCTATTGGATGTGAAAGCCGGCAGCGATAACATCATGGTGGTACGAAGGCTGCCGGCTTTCGCAGGCCCATCCCCACACACCCACCCCCCCCCCCCCTGTTTTTGCTGGATTCACCATTCTGCATTAGAATGGTGAATCCAGGCCTTAGAAGCACATGTAGTCAAATGTTTTAATCCATATAATTTTTTAATTTTGGGATGTCGAAATTCCTTGGTTTCTAAAGTGACATTGCACGCCGAGCAATGTCTACATTTGTAATGTCCGGTTTTATTAACTTTTTGTATACTTTTTTCTTGAAAAGTGCTGGACATAATAGCTCATGCAAAGTTTTGCTCCTAGTGAAAGCAAATCATATCCCTGTATCTTTAAACTGGTCATGTAACTGTAATATCTGAAAATTCTTCTTAATGATTTTCCTAATATCTTTTAGTCCACTGCTATATCTCGTGACACAAGTGAGGACCTCTTCATCCGTATTACCTATGTTATTTGAAGATTTTGAGATCAAATGTTCTCTAGGTGAAAATAAAGCTCACTTGTAAGCCTTTCTTACAACTCCAAGTGGATATGCTCGAGACATAAAATCAGCTGCCATATGTTTAGACTCGTTCTTAAAATCTTGAATAGATATACATATTCTCTTTGCCCGTAGAAATTGTGAAAAAGATAAATTATCCCGTAAAGATTGTGGGTGGAAATTTTCATAACGTAAATAAGTATTCCGGTCCATCACTTTTTTGTGTAAAGTTGTTTCAAAAGTACCACCATCTCTCATCTGTATAGTTACATCTAAAAATGTAATCTTACCTTGACTGTAATCCATGGTGAACTGTATGTTCTCATTACAGGTGTTGATCTAGTAGTGAAAACTATCCAGTTCAGTTATTGTCCCAGACCAGAGCATAAAAACATCACCTATATACCTCACCCACAAAATGATGTTATCAAGAAATGGAGATTTATCAATCCAATTGTACTCAAAATCTGACATATACAAATTTGAGATTGATGAAGCCATAGTACAGCCCATGGCTGTACCTTGTATCTGAAGACATACCTGTTTTGGATAAATAAAAAAGATTTCACACAACAAAATTTTTGCCAATTTTAAAATAAATAATGTTGGAACTTTATGTGGATGAGCTCGCTCTTTCAAAATTCTATTCATTACTTTTAAAGCTTCCTCTTGGGGAATGCTCGTATATAAAGAGCACACATCCAGAGTAACCATTGTACACTCACCACCATGTTCTATGGAATCTAGAATGGAGAAAACATGACTTAAGTGTCACTAATGTAGGTTGGCATTTGAAAGCAAATGGTTTCAAAAATTTATCAATATAAATCGCTAATGCTTCAAGAACAGATTCAATAGCAGAAACAATTGGTCTTCCTGGGGGCTTGTTCAATGTCTTGTGAATTTTTGGTAAAACATATATTGTCGGCATTCTTGGATGTTTATTATTGAGAAACCGAAATTCCTCTTTAGTCAGAAAACCAGCCTCCAATGCAGTGCTCGTGAGTCCCTTGATAACTGATTGTAATCTTATAGTCGGATCCAGAGAAAGCAATTTGTAACAATGTGGGTCTGATAATTGTCACACTTCCTGAACATAATCTTCTTTATCCATGACCATGAGTCCACCACCTTTGTCTGCTGGCTTGATAATAATCGTAGCATCTCTTTGTTGGTCACTGATGAGTATCGATGTTTTTTGAAGAACAAATATCATTTACAAAGGTGAGTTAGAGGAGGATATTTAATAAAGAGACATTTAACTGATGTTTTTGCAATGAACGTTTTTGATTATTTTTGTTAGGAGCATTGATCGCATAAACGAATCTCCCTGACGCAGCCAATACGGCGAAACACTGGCCAGGGTGTCGGAGTCTACCACAAATGAATATCTTCATGGACAATATATTGTTAAGCTAAGTGCATCAATTTTTTCTAAATGTATAGGATTGCACATCAAGAAGAAAGTTTTTGATAATAAGCATTTACAAGCATTCATGATCAGTTGTTCCAATTTTTATAAATCGATTTAAAAATGTTTTCAAAAAAATTTTAATTTTTTGACATGAATAAAGTTAAAACATCCCTTTAAATAAAATACAGGGGTTTTTTCAGACTGATGATTATACCACTGCTAAATCTTCAGTTGACTGGACTGTCGATTTGGTATCTGAAGTATTTTCCTCCTGAAAATGTATTTATAATATAATGATATTTTAAAACTAGTCTAGTGCGGTATATTTGGCTTTCACATTTTATAAACCGCAACTAAAGCCTGTGATTATTGAGCTGATTTACTGCTCCTTATTAACATAACATGAAAACTATGAAAAGATATCCGCTACTGTTCTTCTTGGGATCATAACTTCTGTATTTAGTCCATATTTAACTGATATAGACTCCCTATTGGTCACTGCTGCATTACATTCCTCTGCGAAATTGCCAGAATCCGAGCTTCTTGAAACCGACCATCCCTAGGTGACCAGATGATAAATCTTTTGATTCTTGCAGGATTTGACTGAAATGAGGCCTCTTTACCTATAACCCTAAACACCTTGCAGGACAGACTGTGTTTTGCCAACATTTATTATGTTACTATGTAGATATTTTCACACGATTGGATGTAGATCATACATTAATATTTTACAGACGGAAGTGTGAAAACCTTGATAAAATAGCAGGAGGTAGATGGTATATATTTATTTTTTCTTCTTCATTTTTCCCCCAGAGATTTGATGCCAAGAACTGTGGATGGCCAGATAACCATGGAGAAAACTCCCAGCTATTTTGTGACAAACGATGCTCCAAAGCGAATCCACTCCATGGCAAAGGACAGCAAGCTGATGGTGGTGGTCCGTAACCCCATCACCAGAGCTATCTCGGACTACACTCAGACGCTCTCCAAGAAGCCTGAGATCCCCACCTTTGAAGTGTTAGCCTTTAAGAACAGGACTCTGGGTCTGATCGATGCCTCCTGGAGTGCCCTGCGCATTGGGATCTACGCACTGCACCTGGAGAACTGGCTGGAATATTTCCCTCTATCCCAGATCCTTTTTGTGAGTGGTGAGAGGCTCATCAGTGATCCTGCTGGGGAAATGACTAAGGTTCAGGACTTCCTGGGACTCAGACGGATTGTAGCAGACAAACATTTTTATTTCAATAAGACCAAGGGATTCCCCTGTTTGAAGAAGCCAGAGGACAGTAGTGCTCCTCGGTGCCTGGGAAAATCAAAGGGTCGAACTCATCCAAATATAGATCCTGAGGTGATTCAGAGATTGCAGAAATTTTACCGACCTTTCAACGTCATGTTTTACCAAATGACAGGTCAGGATTTCCAGTGGGAGCAGGAAGAGCAAGGCTGAAGCTCGCTGGGGCATCAAACTCAACAGAAGTTTATATTTAACTATGAATTATCATGGATGTTACATGCTTTTTATAGTATTATTTCAGTCTGCTCACTGTATTTTGGAAGGATGAATGATTCCAGGGAGACAATTTGTGTTTGACGCCCTTAGATGAATTGATTGCATTTTACTGTTAGAATGTTTTCCTTTCCCCAAACTGCACCTAAGCTGCATTACAGGTGACTGAAACTGATCGTCAGTGCTTTACATGTGCATCAGGGCATGCTTCAGCTGTCTCAGGCATATCTTCCTGCTGCTCTAACTCTATGTACTTCTGTTCATTGTCTTTATTTGATTTTAAAGGGAAGGTCTGACAAACTAGAAAGCATAAAAGTAAAGATCCTTAACTGTTGTTTTAGGTCTCTCAGGTATATTAATAATGTTCCGATGCCTTGTTTGATAAGAAGAATGTAACATTTGCAAGAGTGCAGCCATCAGTTTCCAAAATCCTCAAGCTCCCATAATGTACTGCAAGTAATGATCTCATTTGGCACAGCTTCTGGAGTCAGGTGAGAACGTCGGCCACCAAACACATAGAGAGAAGTCTTTAGTCTGACACAGTTTTGAGGTACAGAAGTATGTGACTCTTGGTAGATGCATGGGTTTAGGGACCACGCCATATACATCCCTAACGCTCCTGATCGTACTTCCTGGGAGCTTCCAATTTGCTTCATATATGTGGCTGTGTGTAAGTGTCTGAAGCCTCCAGGCACTACTATTCAGCTCTAGTGGAGATGGGCCTCTATCCCTTCCCATATTTCTCCATTTCCTCTAATAAACAAGTGTGAATAGAAATAAAACAAACATTTGAGTGCATATATAATGGCAGAAGTGTAAAACAGTTAGATGTTTGGCAGCAGTTGAAGATACAAACAGAGACATAGTGGAAGGACACCAATGGGACACAGTGATACTAGGGTACAACATGTTTGAAATAATAGGGCAGATAGAGCTGATGGTGGGGTGGCAAATAGATCACAAATTCTACAGAAAAGACACTGAACTCTGGAATGCCTATGAATAGAAATTTCTCGTTTGATAGGGAAGGGCATAGTTGTGGAGGTTTAGCACTGTCCACCTGGTCAGGATGCTGAAACAGTGGTGATGTGGATTCCTTTCACCCATTTGCATCAGATGAGTTTATTTCTGGTCAAATGGAATAAATAAAAATTGGACTCATTCAAAAAAATCTGAAAGTTATTCCAATTTTTTGGTATGGTAAATAGTGCAAGTTAGTAAATAGCGCACAACCGTGACAGGTGCAATGCCTTCTCCCTCCCCCCTCCCTCAGTCTATTCACTGTCCTCCCCAACCCATCTCTTGTTCTTCTGCTGCCTGTGTGAGAAATCAAGACATCTAAATCACAACCTTTTTTTGATAAAGAAGATCTTTGTTGGATATATATGGCTACAGCATAGGTGAATTGCTTACAACAATCATTCACATAATATAAAAAAGATATGCCATCTAAACTTATTTATTTTATTTATTTATTTCAGATTTTTATATACTGGCATTCGAGACAGCAGTCACATCATGCTGGTTCACATAGAACAGGGGTGCATAGTAAACATAACTATAACAATGGTGCTGAAAAGGCAGTTACATATAACAGGGTGATAAGAACTTGGCTGAGAAGGAAGAGAAAGGACAGGTTATTAATTCACACAGGTAAACGATAGAAGATATGGTTAAACAAGGTGTAGTTGGAGATTAGTTGACCATGTTGGCGTCCGGGAAAGCTTGTATGAATATCCAGGTCTTTAGTCTTCTCATTAACTTCTCATTTAACATGTAGCGTGATAATGCCCACAGCTGAATTTCAATTTGCAAACATTCCTTAAGCATCCTGCTGTCCAGGAGTGGCTGCAGCAGGACCATCAAAGCTTCAGCCCTCAAGTTATCCTGCAATTTCATCCATGACTATTCTCTGCAGTACGACAATGTAAAAGAGCTGAAGTCGCTTATAAACATGCATCATAATTTACTGGGTGATGATCAGGCCAGTTCTAACCATCAACGCCAAAGACTCAACAATCAACCAATCTCATCTCTCACCCATTCATTCAATGTAGGGGCAGGAAAATTGGTTACTTGGTATTCCATGTGCAAACAGTTTTAACACACGATACTTGCTATGCATTCTTGGCCGTGCTCAACCTTGCTTGCTGGCCTATCTGTGGCCATGCCCCAATTCAGTAATGCTATGTATTCCTATAAATAGATCTGGGCCTACATTCCAAACTTAGTGTAGCAGTATATTGCTGTAAAACTTATTGCATAATGATGCAAACATACCAAGGCCCATATCCGACACTTGGTAATGCATATTGTATGCAGCCACAAACCTAGCAAGGCCCTGTTCATTAAGCACCACCACTATCTCTGTTTCCAACAGAGGCCAAACCAGGCCACAAGAACCTGGCAATTACCCAAACACCAAGACTATCCCATGCTAGTTATGCAATTAATAGCAGTGGCTATTCCCTAAGTAAACTTGATTAATAGCAGTTAATGGACTTCTCCTCCAAGAACTTATCCAAACCTTTTTTGAACCCAGCTACACTAACTGCACTAACCACATCCTCTGGCAACAAATTCCAGAGCTTTATTGTGCGTTGAGCGAAAAAGAACTTTCTCCGATTAGTCTTAAATGTGCCTCTTGCTAACTTCATGGAATGCCTCCTAGTCCTTCTATTATCCGAAAGTGTAAATAACAGATTCACATCTACTTGTTCAAGACCTTTCATGATCTTAAAGACCTCTATCATATCCCCCTTCAGCCGTCTCTTCTCCAAGCTGAACAGCCCTAACCTCATCAGCCTTTCCTCATAGGGGAGCTATTCCATCCCCTTTATCATTTTGGTTGCCCTTCTCTGTACCTTCTCCATCACAACTATATCTTTTTTGAGATGCGGTGACCAGAATTGTACACAGTATTCAAGGTGCAGTCTCACCATGGAGCGATACAGAAGCATTATGACATTTTCCGTTTTATTAACCATTCCCTTCCTAATAATTCCTAACATTCTGTTTGCTTTTTTGACTACTGCAGCACACTGAACCGACGATTTCAATGTATTATCCACTATGACACCTAGATCTTTTCCCTGGGTGGTAGCTCTTAATATGGAACCTAACATAGTGTATCTACAGCAAGGGTTATTTTTCCCTATGTGCAACACCTTGCACATGTCCACATTAAATTTCATCTGCCATTTGGATGCCCAATCTTCCAGTCTTGCAAGATCCTCCTGTAATGTGTCACAATCCGCTTGTGATTTAACTACTCTGAATAATTTTGAATCGTCTGCAAATTTGATAACCTCACTCGTCTTATTCCTTTCCAGATCATTTATATATATTATGTGATGTGCCAAAATAAAACTTCCATAATGCAAAGCGTCAGGTCCAGAGATGCTGCTGCAGTAAATGTAATTACTGTTATATAGTGTAAAGTTCCAGAGCCGCAGAAAACTATGTGGAGATATTAAGGCTACATTAAGAAATACAGAGATACTGGAAAGTATGGTGGAAGGCCTGAGAGTTGGTGCCACATCCACACCAGAATCTACCAGTAGGAAATAAATAAATTAGAAAAATCACCCCACTGCCACTCATGTTATGATGTTACTGTAGCAAAGGGGTACAGCAGAAAGTGATCCTGTAATAAGGACCTGCTCTCCAGGTGGTGCATCATCCTCTCGCACCTAGGACAAGTCTCCCAGGGCTTCTGCCAAGGAGGGAAGGGTTAGGTCAGCTGTCATAGTTGGTGATTCAATTATTAGGAATGTAGACAGCTGGGTGGCTGGTGGGCGTGAGGATCATCTGGTAACTTGCCTGCCTCATGTGAAGGTGGCGACCTCATGCATCACCTAGATAGGATTATAGACAGTGCTGGGGAGGAGCCGACTGTCGTGGTACATGTGGGCACCAACAAGATAGGAAAAAGTGAGAAGGAGGTTCTGGAAGCCAAATTTAGGCTCTTAGGTAGAAAGCTGAAATCCACAACTTCTAGAGTAGCATTCTCTGAAACGCTACCTGTTCCATGTGCAGGTTCCCCCAGAGGCAGACAGAGCCCAGAGTCTCCATGCACGGATGATATGATGGTGTAAGAAAGAGGGATTCAGTTTTGTAAGGAATTGGGGAACTTTTTGGGGAAGGGGGAGACTCTTCCAAAGGGATGGGCTCCACCTTAACCAGGGTGGAACCAGACTGCTGGCTCTAACCTTTAAAAAGGAGATAGAGCAGCTTTTAAACCTGAACAAAGGGGAAAGCAGACAGTCGCTCAGCAGCGCATGGTTTGGAGAGAGGTATCTTGAAAGGATACTAATGATGCATTAGAATTAGGGCATCCCGACATCCAATAATAAGAAAAGTAGTCCAGATACCTGTAACTAAAAACTCACCTGAGCTAAAGGATTCCAAATTATCCCTGTCAACTGGAAAGCAGAATGAAAATACAAACAAAAAACACACTTTGAAATGTCTATATGCTAATGCCAGAAATCTAAGAAGCAAGACGGGAGAATTAGAGTGTATAGCAGTGAAGGATGTCATAGACTTAATTGGAATCTCAGAAACTTGGTGGAAGGAGGATAATCAATGGGATAGTGCCATACTAGGGTACAGACTATATCACAATGATAAGGAGGAGCAACATGGTGAGGTGGTGGTAGTTTTGATTTATATCTGTGATGGCACAAAGTCCAACAGGAAAAGGATCCTGCAAGAGACTAAATGCACAATAGAATCTTTATGGGTAGAAATCCCTTGTGTGATCCCTTGTGGGATTTAAGGAAGATGGAAGAGTGGTCGAAGACATGGCAGCTGACATTCAATGCCAAGAAGTGCAAAGTCATGCATATGGGGAGTGGAAATCCGAATGAACTGTATTCGATGGGGGGAGAAAGGCTGATGTGCACGGAGCAGGAGAGAGACCTTGGGGTGATGGTGTCTAATGATCTGAAGTCGGCGAAACAATGTGACAAGGCGATAGCTAAAGCCAGAAGAATGCTGGGCTGCATAGAGAGAGGAATATCGAGTAAGAAAAGGGAAGTGATTATCCCCTTGTACAGGTCCTTGGTGAGACCTCACCTGGAGTATTGTGTTCAGTTCTGGAGACCGTATCTCCGAAGAGACAGAGACAAGATGGAGGCGGTCCAGAGAAGGGTGACCAAAAAGGTGGAAGGTCTTCATCAAATGACTTATGAGGAGAGATTGAAGAATCTAAATATGTACACCCTGGAGGAAAGGAGGAGCAGAGGTGATATGATACAGACTTTCAGATACTTGAAAGGTTTTAATGATCCAATGACAACGACAAACCTTTTCCATAGGAAAAAAATCAGCAGAACCAGGGGTCACGATTTGAAGCTCCAGGGAGGAAGATTCAGAACCAATGTCAGGAAGTATTTCTTCACGGAGAGGGTGGTGGATGCCTGGAATGCCCTTCCGAAGGAAGTGGTGAAGACCAGAACTGTGAAGGACTTCAAAGGGGCGTGGGATAAACACTGTGGATCCATAAAATCAAGAGGCCGTCAATAAAGAGTGGGTGGCTCGCCAGAATGACGGCTACTGCCTGGAGATAATACCCTTATTCAATAAACATACACATGGTTACTGTGACTCCAACATCACTCTAAGCTACAACAGCAAGAGGAAATGTGGAAAAAAAGGATTCGCACTCACAAAGTGGGGAGTAGCTGGCTTGTTACGGCGGTTACTACCCCAAACCAAATAAGCCTGATACTTCACTTTCAATGCATATCCAGCATAGCTCTCTGCTTCAACGGCAGGGGAGAAGAAAAACTGATACTTCACGCATAGCTCTCTGCTTCAACGGCAGGGGAGAAGAAAAACTGATACTTCACGCATATCCAGCATAGCTCTCTGCTTCAACGGCAGGGGAGAAGAAAAACTGATACTTCACGCATATCCAGCATAGCTCTCTGCTTCAACGGCAGGGGAGAAGAAAAAAGGATTCGCACTCACAAAGCGGGGAGTAGCTGGCTTGTTACGGCGGTTACTACCCCAAACCAAATAAGCCTGATACTTCACTTCAATGCATATCCTGCTTCAAACCGCAGGGGAGAAGAAAAACTGATACTTCACGCATATCCAGCATAGCTCTCTGCTTCAACGGCAGGGGAGAAGAAAACTGATACTACACGCATATCCAGCATAGCTCCCTGCTTCAACGGCAGGGGAGAAGAAAAACAACCAATAAGGGCTGAATAACACAGTCTGGGTAAAACAAATAAACATGGGTGTAGCTTGCTTATTACGGCGGTTACTACCCCTACTACCCCTAACTAATCAAGCTTGATATTTCACTTGGTTGCAGCTCCATCACTGCTCTCTACATTAATGGTGGGGGTGGAAGAGAAATAGAACCAAAGAGCTAAGAGAAACAGATAAGTATGAGAAAAAAATGTGAAGCTTGCTGGGCAGACTGGATGGGCCGTTTGGTCTTCTTCTGCCGTCATTTCTATGTTTCTATGTTTCTATGTGTGTTGGGGAAGACTATAGTGATAGGAGTACACTACCATCCACCTGGCCAAAATGGTGAGACAGGCGATGAAATGCTAACCAAATTGTTAATGTAATAATAATGGGAGATTTCAATTATCGCAGTATTGACTGGGTAAATGTCACATCAGGACATACTAGAGAGATAAAGTTCCTGGTTAGAATAAATGACAGCTTTATGGAGCAATTTGTTCATTAACTGATGAGAGAGGGAGCTATTTTACATCTAATTCTTAGTGGACTGCAGGATTTGGTGAAAGAAGTAACATTGGTGGGGCTACTTGACAATAGTGATCATTACAGGATCAAATTTGAATTAATGACTGGAAGGGGGACAATAAGTAAATCCATGGCTCTCGCACTAAACTTTCAAAAGGGAAACTTTGATAAAATAAAAAAAAGAGAAAAAAAAAACGGAAATGTGTAGCTACAAAGTTTAAAAGTGTACAACAGGTGTGGACATTGTTAAAATACCATCTTAGAATTTCAGTACAGATATATTCCAATCATTAAGAAAGGTGGAAGGAAGGACAAATGATTGCTGGTATGGTTAAAAGGTGAGTTGAAAGAGGCTGTTTTAGTCAAAAGATATTTCTTCAAAAATTGGAAGAAGGATCCATCAGAAGAAAATAGGATAAAGCATAAGCATTGGCAAGTTAAATGTTAAACATTGATAAGACAGGCTAAGAGAATTTGAAAAGAAGTTGGCCATAGAGGCAAAAAATCACAATAAAAACTTTTAAAAATATATCTGAAGCAGGAAACCAGTGAGGGAGTTGGTTGAACCATTAGATGATCGAGGGTTTAAAGGGGCACTTAGGCAAGATGAGGCCATCATGGAAAAAATAAACTAATTCTTTGGTTCGGTGTTTACTGAGGAGGATGTTGAGGAGATACCCATTCTGGAGATGGTTTTTAAGGGTAACAATTCAAATGAACTGACCCAAATCACTCTAATCTGAAAGATGTAGTAGGCCAGAAAGACAAACTGAAGAGTAGCAAATCACCTGGACCGAATGGAATACATCCTAGGGTTCTGAAAAAATTAAAAAATGAAATTTCAGATCTATTACAAGTAATTTGTAACCTATCATCAAAGTCATCCATTGAACCTGAAGGCTGGAAGGTGGCCAATGTAACCCAATATTTAAAAAGGGCTCCAGAGGTGATCCGGAAAACTATAGACCTGACTTCAGTGCCAGGAAAAATAGTGGAAATTGTTACAAAGAATAAAATCACAAAACGTTTAGATAGACATGGTTTAATGGGACACGACCAGCATGGATTTACCTAAGTCTTGCCTCACAAATCTGCTTCATTTTTTGAAGGGGTGAATAAATGTGTGGACAAAGGTGAACCTATAGATGTAGTATATTTGGATTTTCAGAAAGCGTTCAACAAAGTCCCTCATGAGAGGCTTCCAAGAAAACTAAAAAGTCATGGGATAGAAGGCGATGTCCTTTCGTGGATTACAAACTGGTTAAAAGGGAGGAAACAGAGAGTAGGATTAAATGATCTGTTTTCATAGTGGAAAAAAGTAAACAGTGGAATTGCTTTAGGAATCTATTCTTGGCTTTTCAATATGTTTATAAATGATCTGGTAAGGGGTATGCCAAGTGAGGTGATTAAATTTACGGATGACACAAAATTATGCAAAGTAGTTAAACCTCAAATGGATTGTGATAAAGTGCAGGAGGACCTTGTGAGACTGGAAGATTGGGCATCCAAATGGCAGATGAAATTTAATGTGGATAAGTGCAAGGTGATGCATATAGGGAAAAATAACCCATGCTATAGTTACGTGATCTTAGGC
The DNA here is from genome assembly GCF_901001135.1 of Rhinatrema bivittatum. Taxonomy (NCBI): domain Eukaryota; kingdom Metazoa; phylum Chordata; class Amphibia; order Gymnophiona; family Rhinatrematidae; genus Rhinatrema; species Rhinatrema bivittatum. The sequence continues at coordinate 72,803 of NC_042628.1, read as the reverse complement.
TGCATATTATCCCGCCCCAAACTTTGGAGGGCATGAGTACTAAATTATTTTAAATAAATTAGGAGTTACCACTCAGGAAAGAGATCTAGGCATCATAGTAGATAATACATTGAAATAGTCAGCTCAGTGTGCTGCGGCAGTCAAAAAAGCAAAGAGAAAGTTAGGAATTATTAGGAAGGGAATGGTGAATAAATGGAAAATGTCATAATGCCTCTGTACTGCTCCATGGTGAGACCGCACCTTGAATACTGTGTACAATTTTGGTCGCCACATCTCAAAAAAGATATAATTGCGATGGAGAAGGTACAGAGAAGGGTGACCAAAATGATAAAGGTGATGGAACAACTCCCCTATGAGGAAAGGTTAAAGAGGTTAGGGCTGTTCAGGTTGGAGAAGAGATGGCTGAGGGGGGATATGATAGAGGTCTACAAAATCATGAAAGGACTTGAACAGGTTAATGTCAATTGGTTATTTACTCTCTCAGATAATACAAGGACTAGGGAGCACTCCATGAAATTAGCAAGTAGTTCATTTAAAACAAATCAAAGAAAATTCTTTTTCACTCAGTGCATAGCTAAGCTCTGGAATTCATTGCCAGAGGATGTGGTTAGGGCATTTAGTGTAACTGGGTTTAAAAAAGGTTTGGATATGTTCTTGGAGGAAAAATCCATAAACTGGTATTAATTAGTAAGCAATAGTAGCTTGAGATTTATTTAATGTTTGGGTTCTTGCCAGGTTCTTATGGCCTGGATTGGCCAATGTTGGAAACAGGATGCTGGGCTTGATGGACCCTTGGTCTGACCCAGTATGGCAAATCTTATGTTCTTATATTATGTTCTTATGTATATACTGAAGTTGACCCACTTACACTACAAATGCAAACCTTTATGGCACAAGGGTATAGAGTATAGATGCCCTGATGGAATAACTTGACTTGTGGAACAAAACAGAGAGACAGAAGAATTCAGCTTTTGGTGCGATTAGGAACAGTTGTTTGCCATTTCAAACATTAGGAGTAGGGAATGCTAGGAAAATAGCCACTGGCAGAGTTAAATAAACCGTATGATTTTTTTTTCTTAATCCACACACAAGAAAGCTCTGAAGTCTGTTGCCTGAGGACATTTGGACAAGCTCTAGAAGGAAATGTCCATAAATATTTCATTAGCTGGGCAAGGTGGGAAAGCAATCGCTACAATACTGTGCACAATTCTGGTCGCCGCATCTCAAAAAAGATATAATTGCGATGGAGAAGGTACAGAGAAGGGCGACCAAAATGATAAGGGGAATGGAACAGTTCCCCTATGAGGAAAGGCTGAAGAGGTTAGGGCTGTTCAGCTTGGAGAAGAGACGGCTGAGGGGGGATATGATAGAGGTGTTTAAGATCACGAGAGGTCTTGAACAAGTAGATGTGAATCGGTTATTTACACTTTCGAATAATAGAAGGACAGGGGGCAGAAGTCTGCTGAATGACAGATGGACCATGTTCAAAATTCCTTATAAGGACATCGTAGTCAAGAGTACGTTACAAGTTGATGAAGATGTGCTGGAACTGATGTCATTAGAAATGCAACATGCAGATGCAAAAGAAAAGCAAAAAACAAACAGGTGAAATCACTCTGTTTTCACCCAATTTCTTTTTTTTCTTAATGCTAACTATATAAAGAAGGGCAAGATAACACACAGCAAACCAGGCATGGGCCAGCAAAGGGGGTTCAGCTGCCAAGGCCTACATACATGTCCTGGATGGGAAGCAATTCCAAATGGTCAAACCTGGGAACTCTCTGGATTTCTCCCCAAGATTCAGAGAATTTGCATCTATTTCAGGATTTCAAGGTAAAAACTAGAAGGCTCAGGACCTCAACATTTGCAGCTTCAGCTACTCCCCTTCCTCAGTTAACAGGAAAAGAGGAGAGGGCTGAGTCTGGAGCAGACACAGCAAGCAGCATGTGGGGAGAAACTTAGAGGGGCTGCAACAGACACCGTGAGTCCAGGACTTGGGACTCGCTCAGCTGAGGGCAGAGGGAGAGCGCACAAGTCAGGAAGCAAAGAGAGTGCTGGTGTTAGGGAGAGAGGAAGACTGCTAGCATCATGCCTGGAGGGGGAAAAGTGATGGTGGTGTATGGGGGGAGGTGAAAGAGAAAAGGCTGATATGCATTATTCCTCTCCACTAATCAACAGCAATCTGAGGGTGACCACAACTCCAGAGTTCCCAGGTATGCAGATGGTGGACAGAGCAAACTGGTACATGAATTTCACTGAGGCGCAGATGTAGATGGCAGGAGATGTGAAACCTCCATTGCACTGTGACAACGCTGTAAAAATCTCAATCGTCTAAGGCTTACAAGTGTTCTGAATGGGTAAGCACTCTGAGATGGAAGACAACTCCAGATAGCCTCCCAGTGCATGGCACCCTCTCACCAGCAGCAGAAATAAAGGCAAAACCACGGAATGAGCAGATATTCCAACGAGTACCTGCCATGCCCGGGCTGCAGGTTAACTGCAGAGTGCTAAGCTGGAACAAAGCAAGAAAAATGTATTTTAATACATAACTGCCTCATTAGCTAATGAAGTCCACTGAGACCAGGCCAAGATCTTATCTTGTACAGATACTTTAACTATGAATAAAGGGAAGCAAGCTGCGGCATAGGCAGAAAGGACTGACTTGAAGATGGCACCAAGATCCAGCTGGGCATGAGGTGCCAATGTGCTGTAAGATCACAGCCACAGAAATGGGATTTATAAAATCAATGACAATTGACAAAGTTCCTCATGAGAGGCTTCTAGGAAAAGTAAAAAGTCATGGGATAGGTGGCGATGTCCTTTCGTGGATTGCAAACTGGCTAAAGACAGGAAACAGAGAGTAGGATTAAATGGTCAATTTCTCAGTGGAAGGGAGTGGACAGTGGAGTGCCTCAGGGATCTGTATTGGGACCTTACTGTTCAATATATTTATAAATGATCTGAAAGAAATTACAATGAGTGAGATAATCAAATTTGCAGATGACACAAAATTGTTCAGAGTAGTTAAATCACAAGCAGATTGTGATAATTGCAGGAAGACCTTGTGAGACTGGAAAATTGGGCATCCAAATGGCAGATGAAATTTATATGTGGATAGTGCAAGGTGATGCATATAGGGAAAAATAACCCTTGCTGTAGTTACACAATGTTAGGTTCCATATTAGGTGCTACTACCCAAGAAAGAGATCTAGGTGTCATAGTGGATAATACATTGAAATCGGTTCAGTGTGCTGCGGCAGTCAAAAAGAACAACAGAATGTTAGGAATTATAGGAAGGGAATGGTGAATAAAACAGAAAATGTCATAATGCTTCTGTGTCGCTCCATGGTGAGACCGCACCTTGAATACTGTGTACAATTCTGGTCGCCGCATCTCAAAAAAAGATATAGTTGCGATGGAGAAGGTACAGAGAAGGGTGACCAAAATGATAAGGGGGATGGAACAGCTCCCCTATGAGGAAAGGCTGAAGAGGTTAGGACTTTTCAGCTTAGAGAAGAGACGACTGAGGGGAGATATGATAGAGGTGTTTAAAATCATGAGAGGTCTAGAACGGGTAGATGTGAATCGGTTATTTACTCTTTCGGATAGTAGAAAGACTAGGGGGCACTCCATGAAGTTAGCATGGGGCACATTTAAGACTAATCGGAGAAAGTTCTTTTTTACTCAACGCACAATTAAACTCTGGAATTTGTTGCCAGAGAATGTGGTTCGTGCAGTTAGTATAGCTGTGTTTAAAAAAGGATTGGATAAGTTCTTGGAGGAGAAGTCCATTACCTGCTATTAAGTTCACTTAGAGAATAGCCACTGCCATTAGCAATGGTTACATGGGATAGACTTAGTTTTTGGGTATTTGCCAGGTTCTTATGGCCTGGATTGGCCACTGTTGGAAACAGGATGCTGGGCTTGATGGACCCTTGGTCTGACCCAGTATGGCAGCTTCTTATGTTCTTATGAACTGTCCCTGACTTATGATTCCGAGCCAAGAGGCAAATCCATAAAGATACTAGCCTTGTTTTTATTTTTTTTAAATGACAGCTACTGCCATTTCCCCCACTTGATGGCCCACAGCTAAATATCTTTATTTAAAATGTATAAATCGCTTACGCATAAACTCTGCGCGATGCACAGGTAAACATGGACGTCACAATAACTTGTGGCTGCTTCTCCAGAATAAAGTCGCATGTCAGGATCAAAGGATCCCGATGCTAAAGCAGCCACTCGCATCGACTCAACCCTGGCAACCTCCTAACACGTTGATTGCTTCTACCTGAGGGACCGGGTGACCTGCCCCACATGGTATGCACTGCAACCAGTGAACCCCATAAATGCAGCTCCAGGGACTCCCAGGCAGGCAACAAAGACAGAGATGTAAGTGGGTCACAGATGTCACTGCCGCATGCCATGGCCTATGAGCACTCCTGTTGGCAAGGCCACAGTCAGGCCTTTGAGGCATTTTCCATTGGCCTATGTCATTCCAGCCCTAGGGGACTCTGTGGGACCACTGCCCATGCCTGTGACAAGCACAGCAGAGCTGGGGGTGGGAGGACCTACAGTCCTGCTTGAGTTTTAGCCCCTAACAAAACAACTGTCACCTGGTCCCGGGAGCCTTGCCTCCCACAAGGGGGAGAAAAGGCAAACGCAAAGTCTTATACTCACAGAATTGCAAACCACAGACACCAACACCCCAGGGCGACAAGTGGCAGGGAGACCTACCTCCTTCATAGCCCCCTCGCTGGTTCAATCACACATTGCCTCATGTTTCTTTTTTGTTAAATTGCCACACAGATGCACAAGCAGTTGTCTTTATCCGCAGGGACCCTCTGTACAAAGACCTAAACTTGAAAAGGAACATCACAGCCAGAGCAAAACCAGGACTGGAGTTCCACTTTTCTGATCCGTTCACCATCCAGCTCCTTCTTACAGCAAGAGCTGGAAGGTGAAAATCCCTGCAGCCCTTCTCCAGAACAGTGAAGGTTACACGCCTGCCTCCTTGGCTTCCCCGTCTGAAGGCCACCCAGAACCCAGCATGGCAAGCCACCAAGCAATATCCGTGCCCTATGACAGATAACAAAAATCTAACTGATTGTGTTTGAAAATAACCAGTTAGGTTTTTGTTATTCGGCCTTGTGTGGCTGGATAACTGGATATCCTCAGAAGATATCTGGCTACGTAACCCTGTCAGAAATAAAAGGGTTTGTGGCCTGAATCTCTCTGCTGGGCCAAACATCTCCCACATAAGTTTAAATGCTGCGTTCCAAAGGTAAACTGAGGAGATAGCTTGACCAACAGGTGTTCACGGAAAGGATGGTGGAAGCCATCCCAATAGTGTTTAAGAAGCATGGGATAAGCTCAGGATATTCTTACTTATTGAAAGTGGAGAAAGCAAGACCTAGCAACACGTATTGATGCATTTCTGGTGCCGAGCTCAGCTCAGTCAACATCAGGTGCAGAGATTGCCATAATGTATTCAAGGAGGTCAATATGTCAAGTCCTTGTGGTAGGGTCTGACTGGAAGTCTGCAGGGAAGATCCAGCACAAGTATCTGGCCCTGTCTGGCAGATTACACAAGGAATTCACTCTGGTATTGCTGGTATTTACATTATCAGAAAGCTTTGTGCTTAGAAAAGGGAAAGAGAGGAGCTGGGACCCAGGGTGTCACAGGCTGAGATCTTGCAGTTGGCAGCTGGGATATTTCCTTAGCAGTGTGGACAGGATGAGTGGCCTGACTGGATGGTCCGGGAAGTATTTTTCTGCCATCATTTACTTATGTTACTAGGCACTTCCCAGGCTTTTTACTGTTAATGCACTTGCCCTACTCTCTCTCCCCCTTCAGAGTTCTACCACCTGTGGATTTATTCATTTCAATTCTATCTTTGAGCACGGATTAGAAATGTTTATTTGTTGGGACCTGTGAATATCCCTGTGTGCAGCGATGGACATTGCACGGGTTAAGAGCCTTCAGTAAGCAGATCGTGTCCTGTGATATCCCTCACGTGTCCTAAGTCTGCACACAGAACTCAGTCACAACCGTCAGAGCGGACATGGATTTAGGAGAGGAACAGGGGATGCATTCCTCGCTTTAAAGTCTGCATTTCACTTGTACTGAAGGAGCATGCAAATAGCGTGCATGGCACCTCTTAAATAATAAATGATAGAGACAGCATCCTCGTCTCTGCTGCTGCAAGCTACCAACAAGGAGCCCAGAAGAGGTTGCCATAGCAACCCCAACAACTGTTCCACGGCTTCCAGAAGCTTATAGCGCCCAGCACCATGCACTGTGCAAAAATATTCATTTCTTTAATCTGATTATTTCATTCAAGTGTGAAACCTGCCAGTCCTGTAAGGACTATGTTCTGACACTTTAAGCTATATTTTATTTAAACAGCTTACTTTCTTGTATTAGCTGTTCAGTGCTATTTCCCTGCAAGCCTTTGGATGGCCCCATTATCAGCATGGCAGTGATTGACATTCTGCTGCCACGCTCATGAAAATACTCTTCCAGATTTTTATCACTCACACGTTTTACTCTTGGACTTACTACACTGAGACTCACCCCTTCATGCACAGTCCCCAACTCTCGAATAATGCAGCCTTACCCAACCTGAGCCCACGGCCCAATCACTCATGACATTGTTTATTAACAGCACGCTTTCCTGCTGTATGGCATTTCAAGCAAATGGCCTGCCTCAGCCATAAAAACTGGACTAGATACATTTAAAAAAATTGGTCCTTAAAAATAAGATCTTTGAGACATAAAACTGACTTTTGTTTGTAAACAGTCATAGTAAGTTCTTACCCTGAATGTGTTACCCACATACCTCGTATTTCTCTGGCTCTCACTGTCAGAGAGAACTTACTCTCTGTGGAGGCCAAGGTGATACTAGATGAGCTTAAAAAGAAGAGAATGACTGGGATAATATTCAACACAAGCATGAAGAAATCGTTTTACAGCTCATTCTTCTGACTTCATGCGGAACAAGGAGTTTGGAAGACATAAGCAAAGCTTAAATTTGGAATGTGTTGGCCTCACAGTAAGTGAAGTTTACATTAATATCTAAGTATGAACATCAGGAATAGACTTGCATAGAGTTATGGCACACAAGCAAAAATTTAAATCAACAATGACACAACATTCAGTGTCAGTTACTGCAGATTTTTCCAAAAATGGTATTTCTTTTGCTAAATGCAATTTCTACTTTCATGAGAATTATTTAGCTTTTAACACAATGAATCTTAATTATCCACTTACACTGTTAGTGTAACATTGGGAAATTTCATGGAAGAGAAGGGAGACAGGGAATGCATTTTCCTATTTCTAATGCCCTAAAATCCAGAGCTTCCTGATCTCAGAGATCTATGAAAGACAAAAAATGGATTTCTGAAGATTTTGTTGACAATAGAATGGGTTGCACTCTTTATAAATCAAAGTTTATGTTAAAAAAGGGGAATTGCCAAAGCATTGCTATTATTAAAAAAGAACCTTACTGTAACAAATAAAAGTTATTTTCAGGCAAAATTCAGCTAAAATAAATTGTTATGTAAGATGATTTAAGAGCATGCATTTGAAAAAGAGCTTGTGTCAGGACAGAAGAGGTCATTCTGCTACTAGACAAGCATTTTATTTGCTTTCTTGATCCCGTGTGATCCTTCTGATTAATGTATGGTGGTACTTTCTGAACTGAATATGTGTTTGCATGCTTTGTTACAGGCGGGGAGAGGGGAGGTGGAGAAGCAGATGAAATGTCTGCAAGGAAACCACTGAAGCCAGGGGGAGCAGGACCACACCTCCTTTTTCTGCAGATACTCTTCACAGCCAAAACAATGCACCTAGTTTTGAAAATGCAAAACTATGCATATTGTTGCCTTCCCAGCATAATCCTGCCCCAGGATCACCTTCACAAAAATGCAGGTAAAGTATTTATTTATATAAAAATTTTCTGAAAAATACAAAAACCAAATTACAAACAAATTTAAAACAATTGAAATTTACATTAAAACATAATCCTAATAAATCAACAACATGCAGAACAAAGGAAGATTGCAAGTGCTTTTACCCCATGGAGTATGGAGTAGGCAGTTTTGAAAGAGATCTTTTACTAGGGTGTGGCACCGTGTGCTGGCAGAATGGCCAGAGAATAGATCCAGGCTAGGCTCGGGCTGCTTTTCTATGCACTTTTATTAGTATAGAAGGAAAAAAACCAGCTCTGCACACCTTCACAGCTTGTAAACAGTCTCTCCGTCTGGGACTCCTCTGGTGTCTCCTATTCCTTCCTGGTCCCAGATAGATGTACACCTTCCCAGCAGACTTCATCCAGACTATGAATCCCTGCCACCTGAGGTTTAAGGTGGACCGAACAATATTCCAGGTATTCTGGTGTTTTCCTGTGTATAGTCCTTTTACTAGAGATGTGAATCGGAACTGAAATCGGAACCGATTCACATCTATAGAGATGTGAATCGGAACTGAAATCCGAACCGATTCTGGTTCCCATTCACATCTCTACCTTTTACCGAGGGGCAATGCTGTATATATTCCTGGGGAAATGAGGGCAGGGCTTATGTACAATGAGGGAGGAGTCTCAGGTGAGAGAGGGCAGGTGGGGTGCAGCCTCAGAGGAGGGGAAGGTCTCCCCGGAAAGACAGGAGAATCATGGCTGTCCTAGGAATTCACATAATGGATTAGGAACTTTGTGGTTAGCAGCAAGGGGACAAGAACTCTGGGTGTTGAACACTGAAATGGCAGCCAGGGCTGAATAGTGCAGTCCATGCACTGTGTTACGCCCATCGGTCGCAGACGGCTGTGACCACTTCTTCTGCTCACCACTTCCCTGACTCCATGAGGTAGATTGGCAGCCTCTGCTAACTACCCATGACCTGCCTATCGCTTCCAGGCCTCCCGGGTTGGCACGGATGCCGCAGACGCCATCTTGCCATCAGGTCCCTCTAGGTGCGCGCGCACACAGACTGGTCTTATCCACGTCATGGCAAGAACCTTGGGGGCGTCCCCTCCAGATGACGTCAGGACCTGTGGATATTTAAACCTGCTGGCCCTCTCCGAAGACGATTTGGCAAAGAGTCTCATCCTGCTATTTCTGCCTCGCTTCCTGAGGACCCTGTGTTCCAGTTCCAGTTCCGATGTGGACGTCTCAGGTCCCGCTCCTCGGGGGCCTCTCTCTCGACCTGGCTATCCGCGCCTCGGAGGGCCTGATGCCTGGAACTCCATCTGCTCCGTTCCCCGGGGCTTCCTGGAACCATCTTGCTCTTTGTGAGTACTTTGCCCTGCGGATCACTTCCTACCTACCTCGTGCCTATCGGGGGTACCCCGCGCTGTGGGGCCATTACCATCGCTACAGAGAGCTCTGTCAGAAGTGCCTGCTCTACTGCGCTATCGAGGACCTCACAGGCACTTCCCGCCTTGCGGATCACTACTAGACCGACCGAGGACCCCGCACTTAAAGTCACTGCTGGGCAGACTAGATGGGCCCTTTTGGTCTTTATTTGCCATCATTTACTATGTTACTATTTTATTATGATCTCCAGTCACTCCTGGCTTCAATTGCAAAACAGCAGCAGTGCCATGGCTATAAAGCAATATAACCATAAAACAAGTCCTGAGATCTGGGATCGTTTCTGCCCCTTCCATTCTTGGAAACCCATTGAAGGGGTAAGGAGGAGGTGAGGAAACATAGGTGGGAGGTCCATGGTGTGTATGATTGTGAGTGTTAGTTTTCTGAGGATATTTTTTTGGCAAATAGTGTGCAAAATTTTATTTTAGAGCACACACTATTTGCCAAAACAAAAATCCCAAACATTTTGGGGGGTTTTATATGCCGCACCAGGGATTTGTTTCATTTGAAATTAGCCAAACCAAAAGTGTATGTTTTCCAGTAAGATTGCACATTAATTTCAGAAGAATGCAGACCATGAGGGGAAATAGTCAAGCAGACCCAGCCTCCAGTACATGATTCAGCTGACTCATTCTCCCCAGGGATCCCACTACAGATTATGAGGTTGAGGGGAAGGCTTTCTTTTATACCTAATGATATAATTCTTTATTATATACCCTGAAAAGGTCTTCCCACTTAGCCATTAACAGCATTCATTTATATATTTTCCCTTAATTATTCACAGGCTCCTCGGGGATCTAGCATGGCTATGGGTGGATCTCTGGGGTTTATGCCCCCTCAAGTTATCTCAGGCACCGTCCCCTAGCAGCAGAGTCATATCTGAGTCACCTTTAAATATTCAGCAATTAGAAGGCCTGGAGGCATTGAAATCATTTCCCATCCATGATCCCCTGCACCTTTAAGGAGGATAACACCACTGCCCTTGGGCTGCTCGTGTAAAAGTTACCAGCTTGCCTTTGGCAGATTATTATTCCCCTCCTTCAGCCCCTTAAACGTCCCAGAATGCCTGGGCTTGGTGGAAGCCTATTTACATAATTGCTCTTCAGCAGTTTGAATAAAGTATCTTCAATGAGAGACTTGAAAGACAGAAGATATGAATTAAAGGGTTTTGTAGCCACTGCTGTGAAGAGCCACACAGAATGGGGAGTGGAGCGGGGGTTAACACAGGGCCCACCCATGTTGAGCTTGGGCCTCCCCCAGATTAAGTTCTGGCCATGCCCCTGGCTTTATGCCTGTGTCTGTCATTCCGTAGTGGAAGGACATGGATTTCATCAAATGAAGGTGTGCATGGAGGGAGAAGAGCTGCTCATGCACAGAGAGGCTTCAGTGGAAAATTTGCTAATTTAAGTACTAGAGGGCATGTGAGAAGAGGAGAGAGAGGGAAGCAGAGAGCAGTCTGGGGCAATGACATTACAATATGTATTCTTTTTAATTTTTGTATTCCACTTATGCAAGAACAACTTGTGCTAAGTGGATCTCAGACCAAAACTCATTAATAAAACAAAATGGTCTGTAAACCTGGGTGAAAGAGAAGAGCTGCAAGTTGGCACCTGATGATGCATTTCCCATCCAAAGCCCTGGTTAACATTTGAGTCACTCAGAGAGTCCCATCGAAGGCCTCTGTTCTCAGTTAATTGTAAAAATAAATTCCTTGCATGAAGAGTTGTGAAAAGAACTTGAAGAACTGAATCTATAAGTGAAATTCAGGCTTAAAATAAACTGGCAAAGCGCCTGACTTCAAAAGTTTATTTATAAAAATGTTCTGCTTTTAAAACAAATGTATTTAAAGAAGAGATGTGTAAAGGGAAGAGAGGAAGTTACAGGAGAATGAAAGATTCAGAAAAGAAGAGAGAGACAGGAACTAGAACGAGGTCAGTGATTCCCTTCAGCCAGAGGCTATGAATAAAGCTTTTCGTTTTTGTTTGTTTCACTGGGGATTTGTATTTACTTTTGTTTTCTTTTTACATATTTAGAAGTTTGTGCACACAAAAAGCACTTTGCTCATACATATTGGAAGCTGTGCACGTTCCTTCTGAACCTCCATTGCCTCAGCTACAAACTTAGGGTCTCTTTTAGCCTTAGTAGGCCTCTAGGAATATCTCTAGTGCCTGAATGCAATCCACTCTGAAGTGCTGAAAGATGGAATATAAATAAATGAAACCAAACGAAATTGGAACTGAAAATCATTAAAAAACGTATTGGTTTCAAATTAATGCACACCCTTAGTGAATACTGCCTTTGCAGTATGTGCAGCTCAGTCCACGCTGAAGAATAATGTCTGTGGGTGTTCTCCTAATAACTTTTCTTTTGAAAATTCATCAACACAAAATTTGGAAGATATGAAAGTAGGGGGGGGGGGCATAAGGATTTTTCCCCCAGATGCGCACATATCTTAGGAAAAGGCAGAATTATTTCTGGATACTAGTGAGGATAATCTTATAACACTGAGTGACAGGATATTATGCAAGGGGAGGAACTCAAATAAACAAGCTTGTAATCCTCTCAGCTGGATACCCATTAAGCAGAGGCAATATTACATCAGATGATATCTGCACAGTCTGATTTTCAGTTTTACAAGCGATCAGAACCAAATCATTTTAACCAAGTCCAGTGAGGTTATCCAGACCTGACCTTCTAGTGGTAGGATCCAGGAAGAAGAAAAATGTTAAAAAAAAGTATTCAGGCCCACCAGTGAAATCAATACCCAATTACTCATCAAAGCAAGAGTCTCAGAATGCAGCATGAATTTACACAGCAAAATGCAGCATCCATACACTCACTCAGCAGAGGCAAGAGTCGTAAAATGCAATCCCAATTAACAGAGCAAGTCTCAGAATGCAGCACCCACTCAAACAGTCTGAAATTGCAGTACCCACTCACCCAGCAGAGAGTCCCAAAATACAGCAGCATCAATTTACCCAGGAGAGGCAAGAGTCTGAAAATACTACAGACCATGTGCCACCTAGATAAGATTTTATAGAGTGCTGGGGAGGAGCTGGTTGTGGTGGTACATGTGGGTACCAATGATATAAGAAGATAAGAAATTGCCATGCTGGGTCAGACCAAGGGTCCATCAAGCCCAGCATCCTGTTTCCAACAGTGGCCAATCCAGGCCATAAGAACCTGGCAAGTACCCAAACACTAAGAAGATCCCATGCTACTGATGCAATTAATAGCAGTGGCTATTCCCTAAGTAAACTTGATTAATAGCAGTTAATGGACTTCTCCTCCAAGAACTTATCCAATCCTTTTTTGAACCCAGCCGCACTAACCACATCCTCTGGCAACAATTTCCAGAGCTTTATTGTGCGTTGAGTGAAAAAGAATTTTCTCCAATTAGTCTTAAATGTGCTACTTGCTAACTTCATGGAATGCCCCCTAGTCCTTCTATTATTCGAAAGTGTAAATAACCGATTCACATCTACTCGTTCAAGACCTCTCATGATCTTAAAGACCTCTATCATATCCCCCCTCAGCCATCTCTTCAGGTTCAGGAGGGAGATTCTGGAGGTTAAATTGAGGCTCTTAGGTAAGAAATTGAAATCCATAACTTCAAGGGTTACATTCTTAGAAATGTTCCTCATTCCATGTGCAGGTCCCCAGGGGCAGGTGAGCTCCAGAGACTAAATGCATGGATGAGACGATGGTGCAGGAAAGAATTTTAGATTTGACAGGAACTGAGGAAGATTCTGGGAAAGGGGAGCCTATTCAGACGAGATAGGCTCCATTTTAACCAGAGTGGAAGCAGGCTGCTGGTGTGAACTTTTGAAAAGGTGATAGAGCAATATTTAAACTAGAACATGGGAGAAAGCTGACAGTCATTCAGCAGCACATAGTTCGGAGGGAGGTACTTTCAAAGGACACTGGCAAACCAAGTAAGTTAGAATGCCCTGATAGAGAATGGTTGTAAAAGCTGAAAAATCCCAGGTGTATTTAAAAGTAGGGTGTACATATAAAAAGGACTCTAAACTGCCTGAATCATCTGAAAATAAACAGGTTCTGGGTACATAGAAAACCAGAAATACAAATAAAAAGCCTACATACAAATACCAGAAGTCTGAAAAATAATACTGGAGCATTAGAATGTAGGATAAAAACATAATAGGTATCTCGAAGACCTGGTGGAAGGAGGATAACCAAGGGAATATTATGATACCAGGTACAAATTATATCAACATGACAAGGCAGATAAAATTGGTGAAGGATGACACAGAGTCAAGCAGCATAAAAGTTTTCCAGGAAACAAACTGACTCTGGAATCCTTATGACTAGAAATTCTAATGGTAAAAGAGAAGTGTATAGTAGTGAGGGTACAGTGATAGCATTTCACAGCCTGTTTACTCATCCTAGCCAGGCAGTAGCAGAGATTAGAATGGGCAACACGGTAATTATAGGAGACTTCAATTCCCAGGCATTGATTGGGAAAATGTCACATCACGACATGCAAGGGAGGTAAAATGTCTAGATGCTATCAATGACTGCTTCATGCAGCAATTGGTCATGGAACCAACGAGAGGGGGGATTATATTAGATTTAGTTCTCAATGGAATGCAGGACAAAGGCTAATGGCGCCATTTTGAGTACTGGCATCGGCCGGCCGACGTGCAGGAGGTCACTCCCGGACCCCCGCTGGACTTTTGGCAAGTCCAGCGGGGGTCAGGAGGCCCCCCCCCAAGCTGGCCAAAAGTCCCTGGGGGTCCAACGGGGGTCCCGGAGCGACCGCCTGCACTCCGGCCGTCCGATGCCAGTACTCAAAATGGCGCCGATAGCCTTTGCCCATATTATGTCACAGGGGCTACCGGTGCCATTGGTCAGCCCCTGTCACATGGTAGGAGCTCAAGATGGCGCCAATGGCCATGTGACAGGGGCTGGACCAATGGCACCGGTAGCCCCTGTGACAAAGGCTATCTGCACCATGATGAAACCGGCACCGAGGGTGTGAGTGCAGGGGATGGCTCCCGGACTCCCCGCTGGACCACCAGGGAGTTTTGGTAAGTGGGGGGGGGGGGTGTTTAAATTTTTATTTAGATGGCCGTATAATTCGGCGAAGATTCGTGTATTTGTGGGGAATCGCGATATGTTTCGCTTCCTCACGAATACTACGAATAGTGCAATATAAGTTGCGGATCGCCAATACGGCGAAAACGAATGCACACCCCTAGTTCACAATGGCCACACTGGCGATGCCCGTGATGAGTGGAATCAGCTGGAGCATTCACTTGTGTGGCCGCAGGGACCACCTGCTCTCAAATGTTTTGACCTCTAGTATATGAGATCAATAGGGGTTCTCTAAAAATACGATGTAAGGCAGAACATGGCAATAATGTTTAATAGTATTGGAGAACCAAGCAGCCTTGTTCAAAAACAGGACTAAACAAACTGTGGATACATCTCGTTGTTTGCTACAATATTGGAGTAGCGAGTCTCTGTTGGAATATAGTGCTAGAAGCGCTGTGATAAAACTATGCCTGTTTCTTAAACTCTATTTCGTGAAAGAAATTCTATGGAATCAAAAAAATTGACCAAAAGGAACATCAGCCTTGAATCCCAGAGGATGAAAATGATATCTTAATAATTATTTCTATCTGTGTGTTTCCTATAAATTGTGGTATGGATGTAGCCGCCTTTATTGATTATTTGAACATCTAAGAAAGCCAATTTATGATGATCAGAATTGATGGTACATTTGAGCCAGGGGTCCAGAGAATTGAGCCATGTATGAAAGGCTTGAAGTTCAGAAGTGGAATGATTCCAAATAAAACAGATCATCAATGTACCTCATTCATAGCATGATGTGATTGAAATATTCTGACTTATACAATAACTTACATTCAAAATCATCCATCACCAAAATTGCAATGGAGAGAGCAACAGCTGATCTCATCGCAATCCCATGGGTTTATTAAAAAAATGTATCTTGAAAAGAAAAATAATTGTTTTTTTTAAATACAATTCTGCCAGGCTAATCAAAAAATGAGTGGAAATCCTTTGGTGACTGGCGGTGTTATTCAGAACATTGGAAACAATCAGTATTTATTTATTATTTATTTAAAAACTTTTCTATACCGTCGCTAAGTTATATACCATCGCAACGGTTTACAAATAGGCACATAGACTAAGGTAAGTAAATATAGGATATCGTACATTCTAACAGGTGCCAATAAAGTTTGGTTACAATTTCATAAATAAAATCATTATTTGAGTAATGTTGGTCAAGTCCAGGTATATTATTGCGTTACTATCGCTTTGAAATATTACTTCTTAAATGTAGGATTGAGTAAATTCATTCTCATCTGCATTACCCTGTACTTTCATTCTCTACCCTCCACACTCTTTAGTGAAGGCTTTTTTAAAGAGCCATGTTTTTAGATTTTTCTTAAAAGTTTTGAGATTATTCTGTAATCTGAGTTCGGGGGGCATCGTGTTCCATAGTATGGGCCCAGCCAATGATAAAGCCCTTTCTCTCACTTGGGTTAATTTTGCTGACTTTACTGAAGGGATTGTTAGTAGTGCTTTGTTTGCTGAGCGGAGGTTTTTTTGTGGCACGTGTACTCGTAAGGCTGTGTTTAGCCAGCTGCTTCTTTATCATATATTAGTTTGTGTATGGTGCATAAGGCTTTGTATTTTATCCTGTATTCAATGGGTAACCAATGTAAGTCTGCTAGAGTTTCGGTTATATGGTCCCTCCTCTTTTTCCCCGTTAGTATTCTGGCTGCAGTATTTTGAAGTATCTGGAGTGGTCTTATCGATGTGCTTGGGAGTCCTAGTAAGAGTGCGTTGCAGTAGTCAGTGCTAGAAAAGATAAGTGTTTGCAATACTGTTCTGAAGTGGGCAGGTGTGAGTAATGGTTTCAATCTTCTGAGGACCATAAGTTTTGCGTAGCCTTCTCTTACTTTTATAGATATGTGTTGCTTCAGGTTGATTTCTGGGTCCATTATTACTCCCAGATTCCTTACTTTTTCGGCTAGCTCAATTTTTTGGTTATTTCTTAGGGTTATCGGTGTTTGAATGATTTTAGTATGTTTTCTCTCAAGGTGAAGGAATTCAGTCAGTGTTGATAACCAGTTCCATCTGGTTTAGTAGTTGTTTAATTATGTCTAGGTACATGTTAGCTAGACTTAATGTTTTTTCAATTGTGTCATCTATTGGTAGAATTAATTGAATGTCGTCTGCGTAAATGTAATGTATTATCCCTAGGCCTGCCAGCAGATGACATAAGGGTAGCATATATATGTTAAAGAGGGTAGCAGAGAGCGCTGAACCCTGAGGTACTCCTGTTTCAAGTTTAAATTTTTCTGATAATGTGTTTTTTATCTGGACTTGAAAGAACCTGTTGTTTAGGTAGGATCTGAACCAGTTTATTGTTTTGTCACATAATCCAATTTCTTCAAGTCTTTTTAGTAGTATTTTGTGGTTTACTGTATCAAAGGCTGCAGATAAGTCGAGCATTATAAGGATGTAATGTTTACTGTTATCAAAACCTCTTAGTATGTTGTCTGTTAGTGAGAGAAGTAATGTCTCAGTGCTGTAGTGTTTTCGGAAGCCGTGTTGTGAAGGGTACAGTATGTTATTATTGTCTAGGTGTTCAGCTAGCTGTTTCTGTACTGTTTTCTCTATTAATTTAGCTAATAATGGGAGGTTTGAGACTGGGCAGTAGTTAATGAGGATTAATGGGTCACTGTTTTTCTTTTTGATGATTGGCTTAATGATTGCCCCTTTTAGTGTATCTGGCATTAATCCTTCAGTTAGGTATAGGTTTATGATATTAGTTAGTGTTGGGGTTATTACATTGGTAATCTTTTTTATCTCAGTTGTTGGTATTGTATCGAATTTGTGTGGAGCAGGGTTTATATTTTTTATCATTGATTCAACTTCTTGTTCTGATATTTGTATAAATGAGGACCATATGTTAACATCTCTTTTTTGCATTACGATTGCTTGTTTGCTGTTTTTTGGGAGTTTGTTTCTTAGGTTTAATATTTTGTCACTAAAAAATTTAGCTAATTCATTGCATTTTGATTCAGGAAGACTTTGAGGTGATTCTTGTTTGTCATTTGTGAGATTCATTACTATGGAGAATAAGGTTCTTGGGTTATTGGCAAACTTTTCTGTTTTATTGGAATATTATTCTTTTTTAGTATTAAGGATCAGTTGTTTGTAGAAAGCTAGATGTTTCCTGAATTTGGTTAGGTTTTCAGTTGTTTTGTGTTTTCTCCAGTTTTTTTCAAATTTTCTGAGCTTTGTATCTGAATTCAATGCAGTAATGCATTGAATTCAGATACATTGGTGTACAATGAGACAACATCCATTGTGACCAAGCAAGAATGAGTTGGGAACTGAGGAAGTGATGCAGAACTTGTGTTGTATCTTGAACATAGGAATGCATTTGCTGCACGTGTGGTCTTAAGAAAGTATCCAAAATGATGGCTAAGGCTATAAAACTGAATCATGGACACAATGGGTCACAAAGAAGGGTTTATCAGAGTTTTATGAATTTTTGGAATTTCGTAGATGACAGGAATTCTAGGAGATAGAATTAAATCAATGTGGGCCATAATGTCAGTTGTAGGATCCTGAGATACAGGAATATAATATGTCCTGTCATCAAATTCAAAAAGATTTTCACAATAATGTGCTCTGTCCTGGATAATGATCGAGCTGCTCTTGTTTGCAGGTTTTACTACAATCAGTATCTTTAGCCAAAGATTGTAAAGCTACATTTTGTTCCTTACTCAGATTATAAAAAGTTTTCTTCTTTTGTTATTCAAAAATTGCCATATCTTGAAGAACAAGGTCCTTAAATGTAGCAATATTAGAATCTAAGGGACCAGGTGGAACCCACTTAGATCTAAATGTTGTTCTGGCATCAGAGCTTTTATTAGAAAAAAAAGAGTTTCACTTGCAATGCTTGAATAAATCGGTTTCAATGCCAAGAAGTGCAGAGTCCTGCAGTTGGGGGCAGTAAATGGGGTGAAATACTTGTGTGCAATGTGCATGGACCGTGAATGGTGATGGAGTCTGGAGATCTCAAGGTATCAGCGCAAGGTGACAAGGTGGTGGCTAAAGCCAGAGAGATGCTGGGATGCATAGAGAGAGGAATAACCAGTAGGGGAAAACGTGATAATGCCCTTGTACAGGTTTTTGGTGAGGTCTTACCTGGCATGCTATGATCAGCTCTGGAGACAATATCTCTAAAAGGAGAGAGGCAGGATGGAAGCAATCCAGAAAAAGGCAACTTAAATAGTGAGGGGTCTGCATCAAAAGTCCTACGAGATGAGACTGGAGAGACAGGGGAGATATGACACAAACCTTGCTGCGTTGCTTCCATCATTGACTTTAATGAGAAACTAATGAACAAATAAAACAAATTAATTTTTCATTTGAAATGAACCAAACAAATGATTATGACCTACAAACAAATAAATTAACTGAAACAATATTTATGTACCTGTACCACTAACTAGGGTACAGATTTAATGGGGATATAATAGGCACCGTAGGTATCAAATTCTGTCTTTTTCTGTGATGTAATTTTGTTGCCGGGCCAGTTTTATGCAACTTTCTCCCTTCTCATTTGTACACTTCAGCAGAGAATTACATCTTTTCAAGAAAGCTTTCTCCTTAACACCTTACACAGCTTGTGTCTTATAACTTCATCTGCTAACAGCTAACAGTCCAAGCCCCCAGCAGCCCCGCCATATAATAAGTTATGAGTATGATGTTTTCTTATATTATGTATGTTCTCTCTATCCTGTTCCGAACTTTTGAGGGCATGGAAAGCAAAACATTTAAATAAATAAATATCCAGAATAAGAACCTTGAGGGTGCCAAGTATTTTTATATTATTATGCACTGCCTCTGTTCTGCTGTTGACTATGTGGTAGATGTCCTCTCTCTCAAGGTTTACAGACTGGCCACTCACTGGAACCAGGTTCCCAGAATTATGCATTTACACTTTTGATGTCTTTTAGGAGACATTCCAAGTCCTGGCACTCTCAACAGGCATTTCCCTCATTAGGCTGACATGGATGGCCCATTTTTTGTCAGTTATGTGTTTGATATTATTATGCATATGTTGGATGGTTGGATTTTTGAATGTTTTGGTCTGTTTGGTTTTTTTTATTTTTGTAGACTCGTTGTGTATTGTTCATTGGTTAATGTAACCTTTTGGTCAGCCACAGGACATCCCAAAACTGCTGCACTCATCCCCAGCTTCTCATGCCGCCAATGCAGCTGAAACACCATCCTGTCATGTCCCCGGGGCCTCCAAAGCAGGCACGTGTGCAGCCCCATGGTGGAAAACCCCTGAGCCAGTACTCACTGATAATGTTGTCAATCTTGTTACTTAAACCACACTGCTACAACTAGCTCCTGCCTCCTGCCCTGCACTGTGTGTGTCATTCTTACCTTGTCTAACCTCCTTGTTACTTTGCCTTGTCCCTGCCTTGCCTGTTTGTGTCTTGGTCCCCAGTGCCTTGTCATTCTCTTGTCGGTCTCTACCTGACTCCTGGTTCTGACATTTGCTATGGACATTGACTACTTTTCTGGGTTGCCGCCCATCCTAACCTTGACCTGGACACAAATACTGTTTGCTTGCTGCCTGCCCTGACCTCTGCCCGTCTGACTGCTCCTTACAGGATTCTCACCTACGCCCTGCCGGTCCTTGGAGGGGTTGGCATAGGTAAAACCCTAGCTCCAGTCCTAATAAGAGTGAGTATATCCGCTGTCTGCATGGGCCTAGTAGCTTTGCCTGCTAGACTGCGTCACACGCAGGTGATTTTGTCTTGTAGGCCCAGACAACATTGATGGGCCAGTTCATTGCACTGGTATCTACTGCCAGCTGCTGAAAAAGGGTTGCATTTGCAACTGTTGAATCTGAACCTTGCTTCAGCTGCTGAAGTGTCCTGTTAGCTGAATGAAAATGATGTGGGTTTCTAAATAATTGGTCTCTCACACAGGAATTCTACCCAGTTTGCCAAGCTTGGCTGTGAGTTGAGTAATCTCCATACTGTAACCTTCAACTTCTGCATAATCAACACACTATATTAATAAATCCTGAAATAAACTGCAGGTGCTAGAAGAGATTTAATGAGGATATCATTAAATCTCTTCTAGGTATCAAATATGGTGTCTTTTTTCTGTGATTTAATTTTGTTGCCCATATTATATTTTTGCATAAATTTAGGTGGTAAATTATGGAAGCCCATGTCCCACAGGGTCTCATGAGAAATACTCACAGTGTGACCTAGGAGACTTGGGTTTCTTTTCATGTTTTGCTGGTGTATTAGATGGCTGAACTTCTTTCTGTAAGTGGTAGGGAATATGCAAGGATGACTTGTAGTACCACAAAGTACTGCCAGAGCAAGTGCACATCAGCATTGGGTGGAAACTAGGCAATGTACTCTAGTTAAATGTACCATCTATAATAGTGAAGTCATCAAAATCATATAAATAATTAATGCTATACAATTATATTAGGGAAATTAGAGTTGAATAAATATGCAAATACTTGAAGTTTTCCTATCCCTCAAAGTGTCTTTGAGATTCCTGTTGGCATTTTTCAGTAAGTTAGAACATAAGAAATTGCCATGCTGGGTCAGACCAAGGGTCCATCAAGCCCAGCATCCTGTTTCCCAACAGAGGCCAAACCAGGCCACAAGAACTTGGCAATTACCCAAACACTAAGCAGATCCCATGCTACTGATGCAATTAATAGCAGTGGCTATTCCCTAAGTAAACTTGATTAATAGCAGTTAATAGACTTCTCCTCCAAGAACTTATCCAAACCTTTTTTGAACCCAGCTACACTAACCACATCCTCTGGTATCAAATTCCAGAGTTTAATTGTGCATTGAGTGAAAAATAATTTTCTCCAATTAGTTTTAAATGTGCTACTTGCTAACTTCATGGAGTGCCCCCTAGTCCTTCTATTATTTGAAAGTGTAAATAACCGAGTCACATCTACTCATTCAAGACCTCTCATGATCTTAAAGACCTCTATCATATCCCCCTTCAGCCGTCTCTTCTCCAAGCTGAACAGCCCTAACCTCTTCAGCCTTTCCTCATAGGGGAGCTGTTCCATCCCCTTTATCATTTTGGTTGCCCTTCTCTATACCTTCTCCATCGCAATTATATCTTTTTTGAGATGCAGTGACCAGAATTGTACACAGTATTCAAGGTGCGGTCTCACCATGGAGCGATACAGAGGCATTATGACATTTTCCATTTTATTAACCATTCCCTTTCTAATAATTCCTAACATTCTGTTTGTTTTTTGACTGCCGCAGCACACTGAGCCGACGATTTTAAAGTATTATTTTATTTATTTATTTATTTAACAGCTTTTCTATACCGACATTAGAATGCACATCATATCGGTTTACATCTCAACAGTAGGTGGAAAATACAAAGAACAGGGGTGGGAGAGGGACAACAGTAGAAACTCGAGGGCAGGAGGCTCTGGGGGAGCCTGAAAATTGAACTAGAGAAATAACAATAACTCGAGAGGTAACATATTTACATATTTACATGATGTAAATTACTTGGAGCGAGTCAAAGATAACAGAGAAGCAGGAGAAGAGGATGAGAGAGGTGCGTGGAGTTAGTCTGGAAATGCCTGGTGGAAGAGCCAAGTCTTTACCATTTTCCTGAATTTAGTATGGCAGGGCTCCAGGCGGAGGTTTGTGGGGAGGGCATTCCAGAGAGTTGGGCCAGCAATTGAGAGAGCACGGTCCCTTGTTGCTGTGAGTTGGGCCTTCTTGAGGGGTGGGACTTGTAGGGAGCCTTTGAGATTTGCTCTAGTGGGGCGGGTGGATTGTGTGGATCGGAGCGGTTCGCTGTGCCAAGAGGAATTATTTATGTGGATGGATTTGTGTATGATAGTGAGAGTTTTGAATAGGATGCGTGATGGGATGGGGAGCCAGTGGAGGTCTTTGAGGATGGGGGGTTATGTGGTCTGATTTGCGTGCGTTCATGATTATCCTTGCAGTGGCATTCTGTAGTATTTGGAGGGGTTTGATGGTGGAGTAGGGAAGGCCAAGGTAAAGGAATTGCAGTAATCCAGCTTGGATGATAGGGTGGATTGGATGACGGTTCTGAGATCGTGTGTGTGGAGGAGTGGCTTGAGCTTTTTTATAACATTGAGCTTGTAAAAGCCTTCTTTTAGGACGGAGTTAATGTGTTTTTTTAGGTTTAGATGTGGATCAATCAGAACGCCAAGGTTTCGTACAGGAGGCTGTGAAGTGAGGGAGGTGGCTGTAGGGTCATTGGGGGGAGAGAGCTTAAGGGTTTGGTGGTTGTGGATGAGGAGAAGCTCAGTTTTTGAGGAATTGACGGCAAGTTGTAGGGAGGTGAGTAGTGAGTTTATGGATACAAGGCATTTCTTCCAGAAAATTAGTGTTGTAGATAATGATTCACGGATAGGGATGATGATTTGTACATCATCTGCATAGATGTAGAAATTGAGGCCAAGGTCAGATAAATGATGGCAGAGGGGCAGGAGGTAGATGTTGAAAAGGGTGGATGATAGGGAGGAGCCTTGGGACACTCCTTGGGTGAGGGCAAAGTGTGTGGATTCTGAGTTGCCAAGTTTAACAGAGAAATGTCTGTTATCCAGTCCACTATGACGCCTAGATCTTTTTCCTGGGTGGTAGCTCCTAATATGGAACCTAACATCGTGTAACTACAGCAAGGGTTATTTTTCCCTATATGCATCACCTTGCACTTGTCCACATTAAATTTCATCTGCCATTTGGATGCCCAATCTTCCAGTCTTGCAAGGTCCTCCTGCAATGTATCAGTTAAGAGTTCTCAGGCTGGTGAAAGTTTAGCTCGAAGGACAAGCTAGGAATATGAAGAGGAAACGTATAATAGATATCCAATACTGTTCCCACTGAACTTACCATAAGCATCACTCAGGTGGTATGCAGAGGCAATGAGGGCCAGCGAGAGTTGATTGAAAGTGAAAGAAGTGGAAACAATTAAAACATCTCAGAGGACACGCTGCACTTACTCTATCCCACCTACTTATAGGCACCATCTGAAGCTCATAAAATGTTGTATCTTTAGAGAAGCTATTATTCTAAAACACTGAACAAAAGGTGTGGAAAGGCATCAGGAGAGAGTCTATCAATAATTTCTGCTAGTAATAATAGTAACCGTTCCTATATATGTCTGTGGGTTCTTTCTCTTTTGTAAGATTTCTCTATGTATCCTGGTAGATGGTGAAGCCTTGACAACTGCTGCAGCTGCTCACAGGTTTCAAACTTGTACTAATTAACCATTTTTCTATATGTCTGTGCAGTCAGAATTTGATGGCAATTAAGAGTTCTGTACCCTTGGATGTCACCAGCTCCCAGCTAATGTTCCCGGCTGCAAGAATTCTCTTCCTTCAGCACTAAGCCGATGGGCGTGAGTGACAGCAGACAGATTTCAGATAATGAGATTTGATCTATGTGTCCCTGCACATTCCTTATCAGGTGCTAATGGATTTTAAATCAAAACAAATTGAAAGAAAAACTAAATTACTGACATTAGAATGTTAATCATTCCCAAAAATGTAAATCACCCTAATCTGGGTCCCATGAGTTCTGAAAGATACCCCATTCCGTTTTCAGCATCTGCAACTCACAAATTACAGCAGCCACCAGGGAAGAACTGATTTTCTTCCAATTACAGTTAATTGAGGAAAATTAATGTAGCAATTAATATTACTGCTCTTTAGAACTGGCTTAAATGTGTTTAATATTGTTGCTGACACCAAAACCTAGCTAAAGTTAAATGAAGAATATGAGAAAGCTTCTTTGAAAGTTTTATTTTCCTATAGTTCAATGTTTTGATATAACATGCTGGACAAAGAGATTATTTAACATTTCAAGGTCTGCAAGACCCATAAATCATCCTGCATCTGATAGTTGTTGGAAAGCAATAGAATATATTCACTTTTACAGCATATTAAATGTCTTCTAATTTAAATGTAAGAAGCGATTTCTGAAGAACGTAGCTTTTAGCTGGTTTGATCCTAGCCTTAACATGTTGCTGCCTATTGATGCTTACAAATCACAGAGAGCTGAGAGAAATGGCCACACAGTATTTTAATGGGCTTCATTCGTCAAAGATTATTTCTAAGGGCTTTGGACTGATAGCAATATATAGATTACACAGAACTGAATTGCTAATACAGTAGCAACAAAGCAAAGAGAGGAGGAACATCTGCCTAAGCATTTAAGAGATGGAGAGGCAGAGTTAGGTTTTACTTTTAATTTTAAAAAGTATGCAAGTAAACTAATGCTCAGAAGTTATACCTGCAAAAAGCAAATGTAACTTTGTGTTATGACTGGGCGTGGGCAAGCAAGAGGTGGACCCTTGGGCCAACCTGCAGGTACTACACAGAGCAGGCCGGGAGGCGGAGTCAGAGCTTGGCAGGAACACCCGGAGCCTGGAATCCCCCCGGGAGGGGCCCGTAGGGACCCAGGCCCTGGGGACTAGCACAGTTCAAGATAGTCCAGAGAGGTCAGAAAGTTCAGGGATGGCTGCCAGTGGAAAGGCAGAGGGCTGGCTAGCAGGCAGGTCACTGAAGAAGGCGGGGTCTGAACCGGCCGCGGGTAGGAGGCTAGGCCGCGAAGCAGGCCGGAGCCACAGCAGGCGGTGGGTAGTCGAGCTGGCCGCGAGACTACCCGGGAGCAGGAGTGCCGGGTGACCGGCGCAGGAGTCCGTGGCGGACCGGGACCAAGGCAGGCGGCTGGCTGGCAGAGAGGTCCGTAAGGCAATCGGGATCAGGGCAGTCAGCAGGCTAGCGAGAAGTCCGTGAGGCAAACCGGGGTCAAGGCAGGCAGCAGGCTGGCGAGAAGTCCATGAGGCAAACCGGGATCAGGGCAGTCAGCAGGCTAGCGAGAAGTCCGTGAGGCAAACCGGGGTCAAGGCAGGCAGCAGGCTGGCGAGAAGTCCATGAGGCAAACCGGGATCAGGGCAGTCAGCAGGCTAGCGAGAAGTCCGTGAGGCAAAGCCGGGTCAAGGCAGGCGGCAGGCTAGCGAGAAGTCCGTGAGGCAAAGCCGGGTCAAGGCAGGCGGCAGGCTAGCGAGAAGTCCGTGAGGCAAGCCGGGATCAGGGCAGTCAGCAGGCTAGCGAGAAGTCCGTGAGGCAAACTGGGGTCAAGGCAGGCAGCAGGCTGGCGAGAAGTCCATGAGGCAAACCGGGATCAGGGCAGTCAGCAGGCTAGCGAGAAGTCCGTGAGGCAAAGCCGGGTCAAGGCAGGCGGCAGGCTAGCGAGAAGTCCGTGAGGCAAAGCCGGGTCAAGGCAGGCAGCAGGCTAGCGAGAAGTCCGTGAGGCAAAGCCGGGTCAAGGCAGGCGGCAGGCTAGCGAGAAGTCCGTGAGGCAAACCGGGATCAGGGCAGTCAGCAGGCTAGCGAGAAGTCCGTGAGGCAAACTGGGGTCAAGGCAGGCAGCAGGCTGGCGAGAAGTCCATGAGGCAAACCGGGATCAGGGCAGTCAGCAGGCTAGCGAGAAGTCCGTGAGGCAAACCGGGGTCAAGGCAGGCAGCAGGCTGGCGAGAAGTCCGTGAGGCAAACCGGGGTCAGGGCAGTCAGCAGGCTAGCGAGAAGTCCGTGAGGCAAAGCCGGGTCAAGGCAGGCGGCAGGCTAGCGAGAAGTCTGTGAGGCAAACCGGGATCAGGGCAGTCAGCAGGCTAGCGAGAAGTCCGTGAGGCAAAGCTGGGTCAAGGCAGGCAGCAGGCTGGCGAGAAGTCCATGAGGCAAACCGGGGTCAAGGCAGGCGGCTGGCTGGCGAGAAGTCCATGAGGCAAACCGGGATCAGGGCAGTCAGCAGGCTAGCGAGAAGTCCGTGAGGCAAAGCCGGGTCAAGGCAGGCAGCAGGCTAGCGAGAAGTCCGTGAGGCAAACCGGGATCAGGGCAGTCAGCAGGCTAGCGAGAAGTCCGTGAGGCAAAGCTGGGTCAAGGCAGGCAGCAGGCTGGCGAGAAGTCCATGAGGCAAACCGGGGTCAAGGCAGGCGGCTGGCTGGCGAGAAGTCCATGAAGCAAACCGGGATCAGGGCAGTCAGCAGGCTAGCGAGAAGTCCGTGAGGCAAAGCCGGGTCAAGGCAGGCGGCAGGCTGGCGAGAAGTCCGTGAGGCAAACCGGGGTCAGGAACCAGGAGACAACGAGAGCAGCAAGTAAGAACAGGAACAGGAAGCAACTAGTCAGCAGGAAACCTCGTTGCAAGGCGTCTAATGGGGGACTGGACGCCGGTTAAATCTGGAGCAGGGCGTGACGTCAGCAGGTGAGGCGGAGCCGGGCTTCCGGGTGCTGTGCGCTTAAGAGAACCCTTCTCGCAGAGCCAAGCAAGGGTAGGCCTGTAATGGCGTCCTCCTCGCGGGAACTCCCCGGGCGGCGGCCCTGTCGAGCTTGGATTCAAACGGATTCCCGAAGGAGCTGAAGCGACGGTAAGCGGGCCTGAGCCCGAACATGAGAGGGGCGGTCGGGACCACAACAGTACCCCCCCTTTACGGCCCCTCTTCAAAGGACCAGGCTTGTCCGGGTGGTCAAGGTGAAACTGTCGAAGAAGAGACTTGTCCAGGATGTTGCGAGCGGGTTCCCAGGTATTATCTACAAGTGTGAGTGTATCATCTACCACTGGTTATGTATCCAGCATACCCTGTCCACTCACTACCTATAGTCCTCCTTACAGCTCAGAGATCGTAGTTCCAGTACCTGAGGGACTTCAGCTCACTACTGCCACCTCTGGTGGTTTGGTTCTACTTCCTGTCTAATAAAGAACTATCTGTGTTTATCTCCATACTCCAGCCTAGCCGGTGGTCCCTCTCAGGATATCCTCCTGGGGGCACTGTCATCTGCCATCGGCCTAGGGATTCACTATTTCTACTAAGTGTTACTCCTTACACTAATAGAGCGGTATTATCATCTGCCACTCTGTGGGAGCCAACCCACTTCAGACCATTACTCCTCTCTCTGCAGAAGCTGATTCATATCACATAGCTATCTCCCGTGGGGATCATACAGGTTGCTGGCTCATCTTTCTACAGGAACAACGCATAACATTTGCTACTCATTCTCTCTGGAGGGGCAGAGCACTAACAGATCGCTACTCCTTAGCAAGATCTGTAACAGAGTGCTAACTGCGCCCCCTGACGGGGTGATCACTAACAGATTGCTAATTCCTCCTTCAACGGAATATCCAGCAGCCAGATTCATTGCAGATTGCTAACTCCTCCCCTCTGGGGAGCAGGTCTATAACAATATCTGAGTTAGCCAGCTAAATGCTGTTGAATATGGACCTCCTTTTGTTTAACTGTTGTTCAAAAAGAATATTTCATTGTTCATTCTGGTGCCTGAAAGGGAAAGCAAACAGTGAAGATGTTTTAGATGACATAAGAACATAAGAAATTGCCATGCTGGATCAGACCAAGGGTCCATCAAGCCCAGCATCCTGTTTCCAACAGAGGCCACAAGAACCTGGCAAGTTTGGGTACTTGCCAGGTTCTTGTGGTACAGGCCACAAGAACCTGGCAAGTACCCAAACACCAAACAGATCCCATGCTACTGATGCAATTAATAGCAGTGGCTATTCCCTAAGTAAACTTGATTAATAGCAGTTAATGGACTTCTCCTCCAAGAACTTATCCAATCCTTTTTTGAACCCAGCTACGCTAACTGCACTAACCACATCCTCTGACAACAAATTCCAGAGCTTTATTGTGCGTTGAGTAAAAAAGAATTTTCTCAGATTAGTCTTAAATGTGCCTCTTGCTAACTTCATGGAGTGCCCCCTAGTCCTTCTATTATCCGAAAGTGTAAATAACCGAGTCACATCTACTCGTTCAAGACCTCTCATGATCTTAAACACCTCTATCATATCCCCCCTCAGCCATCTCTTCTCCAAACTGAACAGCCCTAACCTCTTCAGCCTTTCCTCATAGGGGAGCTGCTCCATCCCCTTTATCATTTTGTTCACTCTTTTCTGTATCTTCTCCATCACAACTATATCTTTTTTGAGATGCGGCGACCAGAATTGTACACAGTATTCAAGGTGTGGTCTCACCATGGAGTGATATAGAGGCATTATGACATTTTCCGTTTTATTCACCATTCCCTTCCTAATAATTCCTAACATTCTGTTTGCTTTTTTGACTGCCGCAGCACACTGAGCCGATGATTTCAAAGTATTATCCACAATGATGCCTAGATCTTTTTTCTGGGTAGTAGCACCTAATATGGAACCTAACATCATGTAACTACAGCAAGGGTTGTTTTTCCCTATACCTTGCACTTGTCCACATTAAATTTCATCTGCCATTTGGATGCCCAATCTTCCAGTCTTGTAAGGTCCTCCTGTAATGTATCACAATCTGCCTGTGATTTAACTACTCTGAATAATTTTGTATCATCCGCAAATTTGATAACCTCACTCGTAATATTCCTTTCCAGATCTTTAATAAATATATTGATAAGCACCGGTCCAAGTACAGATCCCTGAGGCACTCCACTGTTTACCCTTTTCCACTGAGAAAATTGACCATTAATCCTATTCTGTTTCCTGTCTTTTAACCAGTTTGTAATCCATGAAAGGACATCGCCACCTATCCCATAACTCCTCAGTTTCCCTAGAAGCCTCTCATGAGGGACCTTGTCAAATGCCTTCTGAAAATCCAAATACACTACATCCAAATGCATATTAATGTTAGATTTGAACCGCTTAACAGTTTATTAACCAACATATAGGCTTAACTTAAACACATAGTTTATCGTACTAAAATATGTTACCGTACTATGAAGGCACATGTTCAGCTTGTAATCTATACCACTTATAATTTTCTTTATCGTGCCTTTATGTAAACCCGTTGTGATGGTTTTCCAACTTAACGACGTTATAGAACAATTTTTAAATAAATAAATATAAATAAATAAATAAATAAATATTGGTTCACCTTTATTCACATGTTTATTAACCCCTTCAAAAAATGAAGCAGATTTGTTAGGCAAGACTTTCCTTGAGTAAATCCATGTGACTGTGTTCCATTAAATCTTGTTGTTGCGCCCGTCGGTCGCAGATGGCTGTGACCGCTCTGCCTTACCTCTTTTATTCCTCTTCCTTTCTCCTTGGGCAAGATGGTGGCCTCCGGTGCCGAGTGCCTCGGCATCTCCAGACTAGCATGGGCGTCCCAGTCCGCCATGCTCACTCCTGTGGCCTCCTAGGTGGCACGCGCGCGCACACATCTCCTGCGCTCAAATACACGTCATGGCGGGAACCTCAGGGGCGTCCCCACCGCATGACATCAGTACCTCCGGGTATATCAAGCTTCCGATTTGCTACCTCCATTGAGTTAGCAAAGACTTTGGTTAAGCTACTCTGACCACTCTAAGCTGTACGCTTAGACGCTGCTTTCGCTCCAAGGGCCTCGCTCCTCAGAAGCTCTAGAACCCATTCCTCGGGGGTCTAGAGCTTCCAACTTCCCTTCAGGGCCTCTACTAACTAAGACAACCGCTCCTCGGGAGTCTCTCTCTCTCATCTACATTTCAGGATATCGGACTTCAGATACTCGCTCCTCAAGGGCCTATCTTCTAGTATCCTGCACCACGGACCGTCAGTTCCTCCATACTACCACCAGGAAGTCGGCTTGTTTTCTGTGAGTACCTATACAATCCGGTGCTCCAACTCCACCCTCCAGCCATGGCATTGCCCCGGACTGCGGCCTATGGCCTATCGTATACATCTGGGTGAGATTCTACATCCGGGCCTGTTGAACATATTGGCACCTCGCGGATTTCAGTGCCTACCTTCCTGACTCAACATCTATCTTCAGCAGTACAATAAAGTCTCCATCCATTCTGTGTCTGTTCCTTGACGTACAGCCTATCACTGTGATTCCCCACGGGGCCCCTCCCCATGGGTGGAGTCATCACCGCAGTGACCAAGAGTCCAGAAATGCCACAAACACAACACATGTCTTTCTATATGCTCTGGGGGTCATTTTCAAAGGAGTTATGCATGTAAATGTGACATACTATCGTAGCAATTTTCAAAAGCTATTTACTCGAGTAAAGTGCACTTACTTGAGTAAATCCTATGGACAATTCAATGGCATATATTTAGCAATTTTGAAAAGCCCACTTACTTGAGTAAAGTGTATTTACTCGAGCAAAAACCAGTTTTGCTCGAGTAAATGCTTTTTAAAATCAAACCCTCTATGAATTTGATCTTTAGAATAGTTTCCACTATTTTTCCCGGCACTGAAGTCAGGCTCACTGGTCTATAATTTCCCGGATCACCCCTGGAGCCCTTTCTAAATATTGAGGTTATATTGGCCACTCTCCAGTCTTCAGGTACAATGGATGATTTTAATGATAGGTTACAAATTTTAACTAATAGATTAGAAATTTCATTTTTTTAGTTCCTTCAGTGCCTTAGGATGCATACCATCTGGTCCAGGTGATTTGCTATTCTTTATTTTGTCAGTGTGGCCTACTACATCTTCCAGGTTCACAGTGATTTGGTTCAGTTCATCAGACTCATCACCCTTGAAAACCATCTCTGGAACTGGTATCTTCCCAGCGTCCTCATTAGTAAACATGGAAGAAATTAATTAATTTAGTCTTTCTGCAATGGCCTTATCTTCGCTAAGAGCCCCTTTAATCCCTCAGTCATCTAATGGTCCAACAGACTCCCTCACAGGTTTCTTGCTTCGGATATATTTTAAAAAGTTTTTATTATGAGTTTTTACCTCTACGGCCAACTTCTTTTCAAATCTCTTAGTTCCATGTAAACTGATATGATGTACCCATGAATGTCGGTATAAAAAAAGTTGTTAAATAAATAAAATTAATTCTCTCTTTGCCTGTCTTATCAATGTTTTTCCACTTAACTTGATAATGCTTCTGCTTTATCCTATTTTCTTCAGATGGATCTTTCTTCCAGTTTTTGAAGGATTTTTTTTGGCTAAAATAGCCTCTTTCATCTCACCTTTTAACCATGCCGGTAATCGTTTTGCTTCCTTCCACCTTTCTTAATGTGTGGAATACATCTGGACTGCACATCTAGGATTGTAATTTTAAAACAATGTTCATGCCTGTTGAACACTTTTAACCATTCCAGTTGCACCTTCAGGTTTTTTCTAACTATTTTCCTCATTTTATCAAAGTTCCCTTTTGAAAGTTTAGTGTTAGAGCTGCAGATTTACTTATTGTCCCCCTTCCAGTTATTAGTTTAAATTTGATCATGTTATAATCACTATGTGCCAAGTGGCCCCACCATCAATACCCTCTCACCAATCCTGCGTTCCACTAAGAATTAAATCTAAAATAGCTCTTCTCTCATCAATTCCTGAACCAATTGCTCCATGAAGCAGTCATTTATGACATCTAGGAAATTTATGTCTCTAGCATGTCCTGATGTTACATTTACCCAGTCATATTGGGGTAATTGAAATCTACCAATATTCAAATGTAATTTTATTGTTATTATTTGCACACTATAAGTTGATAATCGGCAACTCCACATATATCAAAAGTCATTTGTATAAGTCCCCCGACACGGTCCCATGTTTCGCTGTTGCTGCATCGGGAGGGGACCTTCATTACAATATAATCTACAACAAAACAAATACAAATGGTAGACCACAAAACAAAGGGCTACTGTTATAAACAGTGAACAAAAAGGGTACATACCTTCAAAACAGATATGGAGCGCCACTTGCACCATTGTCTCTGGTTACTTGCTGATGTGCAAGGTTTGCTTCGTGGTTTTGATGGTAATTGAAATCTCCATTATTATTGCACTTCCAAATTGGTTAGCTTCCCTGATTTTTCTTAGCATTTCATCTGTCTGACCATTTTGTCCAGGTGGATGGTAGTATACTCCTATCACTATACTCTTACCCAGCACACATGGGATTTCTACCCATATAGATTCTACTGAGCATTTAGTCTCTTGTATGATCTTTACTCTGTTGGACTCTATACCCTCCGGACATAAACCACACCCCCACCAAGTTGATCCTCCCTATCATTGCAATATAATTTGTACCCTGATATTGCACTGTCCCATTGGTTATCCTCCTTCCATCAAGTCTCTGTGATGCCAATTATGTCAATCTCATCATTTGCTGCTATGCACTCTAACTCTCCCATCTTACTTCTTAGACTTCTGGCATTGACATACAGACATTTCAAAGTGTGGTTTTTGTTTGTATTAACAATCTGCTTTTCAGTTGTTAGGGATAATTTGGAAATCATTAGCTGCAGTGATTTTTTACATATAGGCACATGGACTATGTTTGCTTTTATTGGAACCTCTCTGTTGGGCTGCCCTAACGCTCCTGTTTCATTAGTATCCTTCAAGGATACATTTCTCTGAACCATGCACTGCTGAGTGACTGTCGGCTTTCCCCCTTGTTCTAGTTTAAAAGCTGCTCTATCTCCTTTTTAAAAGTTAGTGCCAGCAGCTTCTCTTACCTCCCTTCTACCTCACTCTTTCTTAAGCCATTCCTTCCCCTTCTCTTCCTCTTTCCTAGTGCTTCCAGCCCTAATTTTTACTCTTTTCTCCTCCTCATGCAGCTACATTTTACTGGTACAAGGTCTGATCTATTCTGTCATCTGACCAGGTCAGGAGAGAAAAGGGGTTATATAACCTTGGAAAAATTAAGGGGCAAAAATAAAAATATTTATGTTGGTGAACTATGGTTTGATTATTGCTCTCTTCTCCCCACCCCCACCCAGTACGCATACAATTAGCTACACAAAAAAGGGTGGGGTTAGTTCAGGAGCGTGACTGATTGGCAAATCCTAATTCATCAGTTAGGGAAACGTTTTTTAAATTTAGTTTGCTTCATTCATTTTTGGCTTGTCTTTTGATCAAATTTAATTTCAGGGGGTTTTCTTTTTTCATTTCAGCAAATAGTATATACTATTTACTGAAACCAAAAATCTAACAATTTTTGGATTGTTTGGCGGTATTGTTCATTTCAGATTTAATACAATGAAACAAAAATGGCCTCGCACATTTGTTTAAAATGAATACACATCCTTTTTATCGATAGCCTATGCCAGCTCTAGGTGAGAGATATATGGAGGGAGAAAGGAAGCTGCGTGTATGGAGTCTTCATTTTTCATCTTTGTTTCCCTGGTAACACTGAAGAGGATTCTGCACTTTTGGGGAGTAAGTGAAAGATACAGGATTAGTTAGAAGTCCTGATGCAGCTAATGGTGTTGCGTGATAAAGGACATGCCTGTGTGTTTAGCTGCTGAGAAGTATTCTTTCCTGAAGGTCTGTGCAGTGTCACTCAGCGCCAGGATTGCTTTGATAGAGTCATCACTTGTCAAGGCAACACTGCAACATCTCAATAAGCAGCTCAGCAGGAGGGTGAAACTCTATACCATCCTTCATGCTTTCAGAAACAGCCACAAAGAATGGTTCAGTACTTACAGCTCTTAACGGAACAGGTGGAATTTGTAATTTTCAATTCTTCTGTCCATAAAGTCTACAGATATTCCATAAAAGCCTTCCAAATAGTCTTAAGACAATGAGAATGTTTGTGTGAAACTCAGAAACAGATGTTTCTATTCTATACTCTAATGAAAAGGTCATGGACAGCATGGTTGGAACCCATGGACTCAACTGTTTGGGTCTGGAGGACTTAGTGACAGAGCCACAAGAACTGTAAAACAGTGTGGGATGACATGTTAAGGTGGCCTTGCCTCAGAAGCCTTCCCATGGACCAGCAGCCAAATCTGCCACACTGCTTGTTCCGTGGTTCTCTGAGGCCTGGCCTGCTTCCTACTTCCCTGAAGCTCTCTGCATCTCTGTGCTGAAAAGACCTGGTGTCCACCTGGGAATGGGGACTGCTTCAGGTGAAGGCTCCTTCTCCAGAGCACCACAGCAGAGTGAGCTGTGAGAGAAGAGAGGAAAGTTTCTGAGATAGAATTGTGCAATGCTTTCCAGCGTCAATCTTCTGCAGGCGTTTATCTCAGAGAAGAGAATGGGAACAAGCTAGTGGAAAAACTGCCCAAATAGCAGTTGTAAGACTGAGTACTCAGGATATGCTTAACAAAATAAAAATTCAGAATAGCATGAGAAAAAATTAGAAACAGAAGAAAGTCCGTCCTGCACTCTTCCCACAAGAAAAGCCACTCTAAACAGGAAGGCTGCCACAGCTGTGCAAAATGTTTTTACTTTAAAAAGTTCCGTACACGAGAAAAATAGGAAAACTAGATGGAGTGAAATAGGCTCTCTTTAAAAGATAATGCATACATAGTATTTTTAACAATCTCGCATAGAAGACAAATTCTTCTTTTTATTTTAAAGGGCCAGTGTAGCTTTCTCCAGCAGGTTTGTTGGTAAGGAAGTAACAAAATAAAAACAAAAGTGTATCTAACTATAATAAAGAGAAAAGTTGACCTGCACCTGCATCACTTGTATGCAAATTGAGCTCCGCCCCTTTCGCTCTCCTTCTGTAGTGATTATTCTGAAGTGATTATTCCCCTGTACAGGTCCTTGGTGAGGCCTCACCTGGAGTACTGTGTTCAGTTCTGGACACCGTATCTTCAAAAGACAAAGACAAGATGGAAGCGGTACAGAGAAGGGCGACCAGGAAGGTGGAGGATCTTCATCGGATGACGTACGAGGAGAGATTGAAGAATCTAAATATGTACACCCTGGAGGAGAGGAGGAGCAGAGGTGATATGATACAGACTTTCAGATACTTGAAAGGTTTTAATGATCCAAAGACAACGACAAACCTTTTCCGTAGGAAGAAAATCAGCAGAACCAGGGTCACGATTTGAAGCTCCAGGGAGGAAGATTCAGAACCAATGTCAGGAAGTATTTCTTCACGGAGAGGGTGGTGGATGCCTGGAATGCCCTTCCGGAGGAAGTGGTGAAGACCAGAACTGTGAGGGACTTCAAAGGGGCATGGGATAAACACTGTGGATCCATAAAGTCAAGACCACCAATGTAGAGTGGGTGGCTCACCAGAACGATGGCTACTGCCCGGAGACAATACCCTTATTAAATAAACATACAGATGCTTACTGTGACTCCAACATCGCTCTAAGCTTCAACGGCAAGAGGAAATGTGGAAAAAAGGATTTGCAATCACAAAGAGGGGAGTAGCTGGCTTGTTACGGCGGTTACTACCCCAAACCAAATAAGCCTAATACTTCACTTTCCAAGCATATACAGCATAGTTCTCTGCATTAACGGCAGGGGAGAAGAAAAGAGGGTTCGCACTCACAAAGCGGGGAGTAGCTGGCTTATTACGGCGGTTACTACCCCAAACCAAATGTGCCTGATACTTCGCTTTCGATGCATATCCAGCATGGCTCTCTGCTTCATGGCATGGGAGAAAGGCTGATACATCAAGCATTTCCAGCATAGCTCTCTGCTTCAACAGCAGGGGAATAAGAAAAGCTGAGGCTTCACGCATATCCAGAATAGCTTCAACTGCAGGGGAGAAGAAAAAAAAAAAAAAGATTCGCACTCACAAAGCAGGGAGTAGCTGGCTTGTTACGGCGGTTACTACCCTAAACCAAAAGGGCCTGATACTTCACTTTCAATGCATAACCAGCATGGCTCTCCGCTTCAACGGCAGGAGAGAAGAAAACAACCAATAGGGGCTGTATGACATAGTCTGGGTAAAGGGAATAAACATGGGTAGCTTGCTTATTGCAGCGGTTACTACCCCTACTACCCCTAACTAATCAAGCTAGGTATTTCACTTGGATGCAGCTCCATCACTGCTCTCTACATTAATGGTGGGGGTGGAAGGGAAATAGAACCAAGAGTTAAGAGAAAAGATAAGTATGAGAGAAAAAAATGTGTGAAGCTTGCTGGGCAGACTAGATGGGCCATTTGGTCTTCTTCTGCCGTCATTTCTATGTTTCTATGTTTCTATGTTTCTCCAGCTCCATCCCTCTCTTTCTCTGTATTGTCCAATCCATTATCTACTACCACATGGACATTGAGCTCCAACCCTCTCTCTGGCTGTATCCAGCTCTGCCTCTCTCTCTCTCTCTGAATTGTCCAATCTCCTCTCTGCTTCCACACAGCACACAGAGCTTTGCATTCTCTACACCACACATCTTGCTTACACATTTCCTATACAACACATTATTTCCCTGTGTAACATACTTCCAGTGTGGCACCTGTGAGAGTTCTGGCATAGCCTCTGCCCTCAGCTCCTTGTCTGCTTCTTGGTTGGCTTTAGTGTCTCTTCTCTTCCTGGTTTTATAGGTCCATCAACCTGGACTTCCTGTGGCTCGCTATGATGATGTCATCACTCATCCTGCATAGAACCTTGCTCATTCTGAGCAACAGGTTATGTATCTGCATACCCTGAGTCTTTGAACGTTGGATTCTTGCCTTGGTTCTCACCTATCTTGACCTTTGCCTGTTTACCTGTCTTGACCTAAGTCTATTGGACCTCGCCTTGCCTGCTACTTGTCTCAACCTGTTTGTTCTTTGGTCTTCACCCCCTCTGGTCTAATCATGGCCCATCACCTGACAGCTGACTGACACTGGTCTGCACACAGACTGGATCTTCTGCTCCTGGCACCAGCCTCAAGGTTTCACAGGTCTACCTCCTGTTATGATATCGAGGTGTTTGGTGAATCTCAGGGGCAACAGTGATGTTATCTCCTACAGGGAGGAGCCCCGTAGGGAGACTGATGCACCGGGGTAGACTCAATAGCACAGACAGAGAGAGTTTCTTTTATTGTACAGCTAGGATGACCACCAGAGGTGGCAGTAGAGAGCAGGTTAGCTTGTAGCAGTCTGTAATCCTTGGTGAGGGACACCCATCCCACAATGGTGGTGTAAGGCCCCGATGCAGATGTCCAATAAGGCATTGTAGGAGAGACAGACTGGCAGATGTTAAACACACTCCCGTAGCTGAGTAGAGAGAATCCCAATGAGCAGTAGAAAGGATAGGTGCTAGCAGTCCGTGGTCCTTGGCAGAGGAGACCTGTTCCACAATGGTGGTGTAGGGCCTGATGCAGAGAGGTAGCGAGGAACTGATGAGAGACAGACTGGTATAAGTTGTACTCAATCTCTGTAGCTGTTAGATGGATTTCCAGCAGGTTGAAGAATGGAGCAGGCACCAGGATAGACACACAGCCCTCTAGGAGTAAGTACCTGTAAGAGGATAGGCACCTGTAAATAAGCAGAGGGCCCCCCAAGGAGCAGGTACCCAGGTTGGAGAACCCCGAAGGGTGAAGATAGCTTCCAGTGGATAGAAGCGGCAGAGTAGCTTCAGACCGGGCATACCGATCCTTGCTAACTCGGCGAGAGTCAGCACATGGGCAACCTTAAATATGCGGAAGCAGTGATGTCACTAGAGGGGGACGCCCCCGAGGTTCGCGCCAACACTGCTACAAAGGTAGGGACGCGCACGCGCGTGCGCGCCCTAGGAGGCCTCGGGTCAAGATGGCCGAACGCCCCGCCCGAGCCGCTCCGAGGAAGCTGGAGGGTACGGCAAGGAGACACCATGGACGCCATACTCCCGAGGCTGGTGGAGAAAGCTGAAAGAAAGGTGAGGCACGTCAGGCAAAGTCTTCTGAACCTGACGGACACAACACCTCCAACTAGTCCGAAAGACCTCATGGAGCAGCCGGAGGGCTGCTCCCATTACACTCTGTCCTTGGATGGGCTTTTACTACTAGTGTGTTTGCATTTATGTGTGTGTGTGTGTGTTTGCGTGTGTGTGTGTGTGTGTATGTGTGTGTTTGCATTTATGCATGTGTGTGTGTGTGTGTGTTTGTGTGTGTGTGTGTGTGTGTGTTTGCATTTATGTGTGTGTTTGCATTTATGTGTGTGTGTGTGTGTGTGTGTGTTTGCGTGTGTGTGTGTGTGTGTGTGTTTGCATTTATGTGTGTGTGTGTGTGTGTGTGTGTGTGTTAGCAGTATCATAGGAAGGAAGCCTCAGATTGCATATGATGTACACAAAAGCTTGAAAACCTTTCTGTGAAATGTATCATTTTTACAGGAGTTAGTGACACATTATACTAACAGAAAGTATGATCCTCACTCATATAGCCAATGTCTCAGCCTCCTGAGGAAGCCTGAATAAGGTGAAACAAAAGGTCTTTTATCAAGGGGAGACTCAAAAGCGAGATTCATTGCATATGGATTAAGCTGATAGTAAGGATAAAAACTTGCGGTTGCAGCAAAGTTGTTAAAGCTTAATGGTAGTGAACTTATTGGAAATTGAGGATTGGACCATTCACTGAAAGGCGTTTACACACCATCTTGACAAGTAAAAAAAGAAGCCGGACATTTAATATTTATTTATTTATTTATTTAACGAGTTTTATATACCGTCATTCGGAAACGTAAAAATAACGCCATCATAACGGTTTACAAAATAAGGTTATAGGGATAAAGGGGTTGACAAGGGGTGTAAAAACATAACATGTTATTAGGCTTAGTAGTAAACAAATTCATGCTTAAGATCAAAACAAGTTCATTCTTATTTTAGAAAAGTATAGTTGTGCTGATATTCATTTAATCATGAGGTTGTAATGGAGGGCGGTGATGATTAGTTGATTCTTTGGGTGGTTTGATATGCTTTGTTGAACAACCAAGTTTTTAATTCTTTTTGAATGTTTTTAGGTTTTCTTGAATTCTAAGTTTAGTTGGGAGGGAGTTCCAAAGTTTTGGGCTTCCAAGGGATATCGCTCTATTTGAGTAGAGGTGAGTTGATTTGAGTGTGTTGGTGGTGTTTTTAGGAGTCCTTTATTTGCTGACCTCAAGTTTCTACTTGGGGTATGGAGATGAATGTAGGGGCTTAGCCTATTACCTCACAAATGTTTCCTGGACATTACAAAATTTACATGAACATTTCTTCTAAATGATATTTTAAGAATATGTAGTTTTTAATTTTTGAGTATATTTCTAATAACATTTGTTCAAAATTAAATATATTATTGACATTTTTGTATTCAGTGATTCATTTAGCTTTATTAATTGCTTATCATTAGTGTTCTGTTTTGTCCATTTTTTGATTGCTATGTAGATCAGGTGATTAGCAATGTATTTCTTGACTAACTTTCGAGAACTAATACACACTTCCTTGGGTCAGAATTCACATGAGCAAAAGATGGCATTTACCAGGAAATTAAAGTAGCATGGCTGTTATAAGTGAATCTTAAAAGACATTGCAGTAATAAGAGAAAGAGGTTTGATGGATGGTGACAAGCTGTATAATTTAATTGTTCACAATGTGATAGGAAACCTAGGTCTTTGGAACTGACAAAAAAAGGACTTGCATTTCTGGGTGGTTTTGAATTTTCCTTAATTACCTTGATCATAAGCTCAGTTTTCATCGGGTGCACATTAGACCATACTCTGTACCCACAGATTCACAATCAGATAAATGGCTGGCTGGGGCTCCAAATTCTGTGTTATTTGTAAAGGATGCAAGTGAAGACATTTTTTTTAGTCTAACGTCTCATACAAAATACAATGCTGTGGGAGGTAACCGGTATTTCATTAATTACTATCTTCTAATAAGTTCTCCCACTCCTGAAATATTGCATTTCCTGCTCACTAGATCTCATTAGTTCCCAGCCTTGTAAAGTGCTTTTCTGCCCCATGCATCTACTGGCATGTCAGAAACAAACAAATGAACAAATATATGTATATATTTGCAGAATTCATACTCCTTGTGCTCATCAGTTATTCATATCTACAGTACCTGAATGTAAACCGATGTGATATGTCAGACTGAATGTCGGTATATAAAAAAATAAAAATAATAATAAAAATATTAGAACTGGAAAAGAATCTTCGAGGGGAGCCAGTGAGAGTCAGAATCAAGCAGCAAATGGTTACATATTTGAATCAGACCTGGTTCATCCATTCATACTATATTCTGTGTCTCTCATTATTCTTGCATTCTTCAAACGTCTCATGCTCAAATCTGCATTCATGTGCATTGCTAAGTTGTAAGGCAAGTCAGACTGTGAGGGACCCTTTCATCTAAGCACAACTACCTACAACTAGCTCTGCTTCTTAAACTGTGAAGATCTTGGAGCAGATCTAGCAAACACTTTCAATTTTGTGTCTCACAGAAAATGCTTAGGGCCGGATTTTAATACCTACGCGTGGGCGTAGATTTGTGCACGCAACTCTGCGCGCACAAATCTACGCCCGATTTTATAACATGCGCGCGCAGCGACTGAGGAATATGCGACTGAGGAATATGCGACTGAGGAATTTGCCATGCTTCTGTGCACGTTTGAGAAAAGGTTAGATTTATTTATTTATTTATTTATTTAAACATATATATACCGAGGTTCTGGTAACAATGTTACCAATCACTTCGGTGATTGGTAACATTGATGAACTTTCTTGAGGTTAAAAAAAATATTAGATATCCTTTGTTTTAATATTAAGTGAAATTCCTCCCCTGGGAAACAGATTGGCTATAACAAAATAATTTATTTTAGGCTTCTCATGGATCACACCAGTGGCGCACGGGCGCCCGTTCGTCAGCCTGCGACCAGGGACCTGGCTGTTTTATAACATACGTGCATATATGCAGCAAGTTATAAAATAACCTGGCTGCATGCTGAATTTGAAATGGACATGCGCAAATCCCACTTAAATTTTAATTGCCACTTTTACCAGCTCCTCAAAATCCCCCTGGTTTGATAGCCTGTACAACAGGCCAGACACTTCAAACCCCTCCGAAATGGCTCATTATGAAAGAGAGAGAGACAGAAATGAAAAAGGCTCAGTTTGAAAATATGTGGACCATTGTAAGGGGCACTTTGATTCGGGGTGAGTTTTCGGGAGGTGGGTTGGAGTTTGGAGCTGTTGTTACAGACACAGTCAGAGTTATTCATTTTAAAATTGACATCATTGAAGAATTTTACACCTTATAAGTGATGAAAGGAGTTTGATCTGTACAATGCAGCTAGCAGAGACTGAGTGTACAAATCAACTCCTCTTCTTAGAATTTTCATTGCTTTATAAGGTCAAAAATTCGACACATTCAGAGAGTGAAGATCTCTGAATGCGTCTGTAACACTCTCCAAACCCTAACCCACCTCCTGAAAACTCATCCCGAATCAGTGTCCCCTTACAATGGTCCATAGATAGAGTATCAGACTGAGCCTTATAAAGATTCTCTCTCTCTCTCTCTCTCTCTCTCTCTCACTCAGGCGTGTGCATGAAGAGTATTTTATAGCCTACATGTGGCTCTTTTACAATCTACTGTTCTGATTCAAGTCTCGAAATGGCCATGCCCAGATCACCTCATGTTCCACCCTGTTTTGGGACGTTCCGAGATGTGCGTATAAATACACGTATCTGGGCGTCTTTTAAAATGTGCTCAGCCCGCACATCCCAACTTATTCACACATCCCCTAATTGATAAACGTGTCAGGCTTTTAAAATTCACCTTGTAGTGAAGAAAGTTAAGCCTAACAGCCCCCATCTCTCCTCTCCTCCAGAGGTCACCATGAGTAAATCCAGGCTTCAGTTTCCACAGCCCCCTCACCCCTTGCTCAGAAGAGGACCAGAAGGGAACCTAACAGTGCGGGCCACTAAAAGCTCCTTATTATACATTTAATTTTATACAAAAGGAATTTAATTCAAAACAAGAGTCAATAAGGTGGGTAACTAAGTAGATATAAATAGATTAAGTGTAGTGTTTTGAGGGTTATTGACAGACAAATATAAAATAAATCAATAAACAAAAGTACTTTAGATTAGCTTTACATCCTGACTCCTTTAGAAATTTTAACTCTATAACAAATCAACAAAATTAAGTTGGAAATAGTAGTCCAGCAGAGAGAGAGAGAAGGAAGCTTTATACTTAGTGCCAAATATGCTGTATGATTATCTCCCAGCTGGTGAGAAGTTGTATCTGTGCATTAGGTATAAAGAACTGCTAGTCCTCAGAGTCCATAAGAACATAAGATATGCCATTCTGTGTCACACCAAGGGTCCATCAAACCCAGTATCCTGTCTTCAAAAGTGGCTAATCCAAGTCACAAGAACCTGGCAAGTACCCAAACATTAAATAGATCCCATGCTACTGATGCTGGCAAAAAGCAATGGCTATTCCCTATTAATTAATAGCAGTTTATGGACTTCTCCTCAAGGAACTTATCCAAACCTTTTTTGAAACCAGCTTCACTAACTGCCCTAACCACATCCTCTGGCAATGAATTCCAGAGCTTAATTATGTGTTGATGAAAAATAATTTTCTCCGATTAGTCTTAAATGTGCTACTTGCTAACTTCATGGTGTGCCCCCTAGTCCTTGTATTATGCAAAAGAGTAAAATAACTATTTCACATTTACGGGTTCAAATCCTTTCATTATTTTGTAGACCTCAAACATATTCCCCCTCAGCCTTTTCATCTCCAAGTGTTGCAACCGTCCCTTCCCGACGGCTTCACTCCGCCTACCTTTCTTTCTTTGCACCTCCTCTTGCTATGGATGGATTCCTGGCTGCCACGGTGTCTGCCTGCTGTCCTCTCCGGCATCCCTGGACCGGCTTGGGTGCTGCCTCCCGCCATGCTCCGCTGGTACCTTAGGGCGCATGCGCCGCGTGGCCCTCACTCTTATTGCCTGCTGCC
The DNA here is from genome assembly GCF_901001135.1 of Rhinatrema bivittatum. Taxonomy (NCBI): domain Eukaryota; kingdom Metazoa; phylum Chordata; class Amphibia; order Gymnophiona; family Rhinatrematidae; genus Rhinatrema; species Rhinatrema bivittatum. Next base: position 29,784 of record NC_042628.1, on the reverse strand, counting down.
TGGACCTGATCCCTTGCTTGAACCTGACCACTCTTGCTAGCCATCTGTCCTGACCTTGGCCTTTCTCTGACGCCATTAGTTTGCTGCCTGTCCAGAGCCCAGTTTGCCTTCACTGCCTTAGGAACCCACATGCCAGCCACAGAACCCAAGGACTGAACCTGCGGGGGAGACGGCTAGAACAGGCAAAGCTCCAGACTGATCTGCTACAGGATGTGTTCTCTAGCTGCTTGCAGAGGCCTCGTGGTTCACCCTCAAGACTGAGCCAATTATACTGCAGCACAAAGGGCTCACCCACCTGCTACCCTTCACAAATAGAAACAAAAAACATACTGTGGAATGGAAATGCTAGACGTCTAAAATATTATGATGGGAGAGTTTGCGTGTATAGTACTGGATGAAGGACTAGGCCTCACAGAGACCTGGTGTTAGAAGGATAACCAATGGGACACTGTGATACCTGGGTACAAACTATATTGAATTCATAGGATGGATCAAATTGGTGGAATGGTGACACTATACATTAGAGTCAAACAGGGTAAACTTTCTGCAAGAAGCAAAATGCAATTTTGAATCTTTATGGATAGAAATTCTAAGTGAAAATGGGAATAAAGTAGTAGTGGGGGTGTTTTATCAGCTGCCTGGCCAAAATGAACTAACAGACAATGAAATACTAAAAGAAATTACGGAAGTTAACAAAATCAGCAGCACCGTAATAATGGGAGATTTCAATTACCCCAGGACTGACTGAGTGAATGATACATCAGGACATGCTAGAGAGGTAAAGTTCCTAGATCAAATAAATGATGCTTCATGGAGCAGCTGACAAGAACCAACAAGAGGGAAACTATTTTAGACCTGGTCCTTAGTGGTGCAAGAGGTAACAGTGTTAGAGGCAATTGTGATCACAACATGATCAAATCTGACTTAATAACTGGAGGGAGGACACGAAAGAAATCTACTGTGACAGCATCTAACTTTCAGAAGGATGACGATGATAAAATGAGGAAAATGTTTAGGAAAAACTGAAAGGAGCAGCTGCAAAGGTTAAGAGGTGAATTTTAAAAGCCTGGTGCGCTCATTAATTAGGGGAGGCGTGAATAAGCTGAGCTTGTACGCACCGAGCAGATTTTAAAAGCCTCCTGGATATGCGTGGATCTCCCGCAGCTCATACATCTTCAGAGATTGTAAAAAGGGGCAGGGTGGGGTCGTTTCGGATTGTGAAGCAGAGATGTGCACGTAAATACTTACACACCCTGGCGCACTGAGGCCCACCTCCGTGTTACTCTACTTCTGCCATGGAGGACATGTAAGTTAACAATGAAAGAAAACTAGCCAAATCTGCAGGGCTTTAAAGGTCGGGACTAATTGGGGGGCGTGAAGGCTATTAAACTAGGGTATGCCAAACCTCAAATCCGAGTTTTAGGCAACCCAATGTATAAAAAATTGCAGTAATCTGTAGTAGTAAGAATGAATGCTTGAGCAATTGTTCTAAAATCGTCCTGCTCCAAAAAGGCTTTCAGATAACGTAACTATTTTATTTTAAAATAGCCCTCTTCTTTATGGCTATCCTCATTTTGCTCTTTTCCACCACTTAGGCTCGGGCTTTTGTGAAGAATCCATCGCAGAAGGGGTGGCAGGAAGCAACGTCAGTACAAGCAGAGGTCGGGCAGGCAGAAGACAAGAGAGACGAGAGCGAGCAGGCGGAGCAACGGGGAAAGGGAAGGCACCGTTCTGACCAGCTCCTCCCTCCAGCTCCTCCCTCCAGGTTGCTTGAGGTCTGCCCCTGGGATTAAGAGGGACAGTGGGGTTTTGGCTGTGAAGTTCGTGGAAGGAAAAGATTCTTGCCGTTTCAATTTTGGGCCTACTGTGTGGAATCCCTGAAAAGGCAGGAGGAATTTTCCCTTCTCTGTCTGGTTGGATGTCTTGCAAAGACGTTTTTGGGCTTTTGAAGCGTTTTGGTCTTTATCCTATGGGGCCCAGGATAGGGAAGTCTTTGCCCCTCCAGTTGGTGACCTGCTGGGTTTGGATTCAGTTAAAGCGGAGTTTAGTTTTAAGAATATCTGGGAGGAAATTGCTGCCACCCTGACATCTGGGAGTAAGACTATTTATGTATTTGTTTGTTGAGTTTTATATACCGTCATTCGGTGCAGCCATCACAACGGTTTACAAGATTATTTAAAATATCTGAAGATCCCCATCAATCTTCTTCATCCTGAGAGAGAGGGATTGTGGGGAGATTGGGCAGAGGTTTTTAATTTTTTCCACCAGAATTTAAAAGAGGATTTTTTGTCCAACAAATGAAACCCCTGTCCAATTGGGAAGCTCACTTTTCCGAGCCCTGGAGGGTGAGAGTTTTCTCTTGCCGTTTGTGAGAGACCTTTGCACAGACAGAGAAAAGAGAGACCTCTAAATCCCATCTTTATGACAAGAACTGATGTGAACAGTGGCAATTTGTTGAAGTTACAGTAAAGATTTAATTTCGGGCACTCAAATTGAGCATCCAGAGTTGCTTGTTTGGCCCTCATCTCCTAATGGTGATAGAGAACTGAAGCCTCTCCCAAGTTAGAGACAGTGTCTCTCTGTGGTCCTTGGAGGAACGTTCCTTGCACGCTCCTTCCCCACCCTGAGGTCCAAGAGAATGGTGTCAGAGTGATGGAGTTTGGCCCCATAAAGCCTGTGTGCCCCTGCAATTATGTCAACTGCAAGCAGGGGTTACAGAACAAATATCCACCTTCACCGCCTGCAAATCCTATTGAAGATCCTTACTGACACATAAAACAGTAGGTCTAACATTCACGCATGTCAGTTCTCTGCTCTCCTCACTTCTTCCCAATCAGATCTCATGTGCCAGGCTAATTTTTGTGCCCCATGTAATCCAGGCTCTTTACCTTTCCTTCAGTATTGAGATGGTCAGGTTAGTAAGTCAAGAGCAGATCCTAGCAGCTATTAAGTAGCATTTGTGTAGTGAGCTCATTTAAATAGCTTGGAGAGTGACCATACCACACTAATGTGAGTTCACAAACCCCTCATTTGCATAGGATATTCCTTTATTTGCAGATGTGGGCTCACACATTTTTGTATGCTCATGCTAATGTACTTAGGATCACTTTAATTTCAATAATGAGGCCTTCCTGCATAAAACACTAAAGCAAGATGACCTTACATTTTATTGTATAGGCCTCTGTATTGAAAGATAAGAACATAAAAAATGTCATATTTGGCCAGACCAAAGGTTTATCAAGCCCATCTTCCTAGCTCCGATAGGGACTAATCCAAGTCATTAGTACCTGGTAGGATCCTAATACTTCTCGCTCCTAACTACGATAAACAATGACTTTCCTAAGTCTATATGGCTAAGAGTGGTTTATGGAGTTTCCTCCAGAAACTTGTCTCAGTCCTTCTTAAACCCAGCTCCACCAACTGCTTTCACCACATCCTCTGGCATCAAATTGAATAGTTTGTGCACTAAGTGAAAAAATTCTTTCTCCAATTTGTTTTAAATGTGCTACCCATTAGCTTCATCCTAGTACTATTTAAAAGGATAAACAATCATTCCCTATTTACCTATTCCACCTCACTCATGATTTTATAGACTTGTATTATATCTCTTCTCAGCTGTCTCTTTTCCAAGCTAAAGAGCCTTAACCTGTTTTAGACTTTCATCATCCCCTTTAACGTTTTCATTATCCTCCTCTGTTCCTTTTCTAGTTTGGCTATCTCTTTTTGAGACTCAAGCCGAGGTCACAGCACGGATCAATTCAGAGACATTATGATATCTTCTGGTTTATTTTCCACTCCTTTTCTAATAATACTTAACATTCCCTTTGCTTTTATGATCACTGTCTACAGGGACTGCAAGATCCTTTTCCTGGGTGGTGGTGCCAGAATATATGCTGAATTTCTCCTTTTATGACAGTTCCACTTTAGCAAGACTATTTACTAGTGTTTTGGCTCTAGGGGATCAAAATAATTTTGTGCGTATTACAAATCATTGGGACGGTAACTTTAAAAGTGGCGTGGGCGCACATTCATCGGCCCGCAGCCAGGGATGTGGCCATTTTATAACACTCGCACATATATGCACATGTAATAAAATAACCTCACGCTCATATGCATGCAGTTTTAAGTGGATGTGCATGGAAATGCCACTTCTGCTGTGTAAGTGGGGGGATTTCAAAAGACACATGTGCCAACGCCATTACCAGTTTCCCAGTTCATTCCTAGTTCACCCATGTAAGGGATAAGACTTCCAGATCTCCCTAGTTTAATAGTCTCCCTTCTCTCCTCTTAGCCCCAACCTTTAAAACCCTGCTGATCTGCCTAGATCAGTGGTTCTCAACCTTTCTAATGCCGTGACCCCGTAATACAGTTCCTCATGTTGCGGTGACCCCTCGCCCTGCCCTCGCCCTGCGAGGGCGGGACGAGGGCAGGATGAGGGTGGGGCTTTGGTCATATGGGGGGCGGGGTTATGGATGGGGTTGGATTTTAGTGCATACTTATTTATTATGACATTTATAAACAGAACCACCATTCCTCATAAAACAATAAAATTAAGAAACATAAAGCATCAGTTATAATAGTAAAACCATACTAATAAAAGAATATTTTAAAATTACTGATAAATAGAATTTCTATTAATTAAAATCATATACATTTTTATAATTTCCCAAACACCAATAAAATATTTCAAAACAGCACATATATCAAATAACACACAATAATTAAAACTAATAAGGATTTTAAAAAGCCCCTGCTGTCCATACATGGGAGCTCTTGATTTCCAGTCACCCTGATATTGTCGAGGATTAGGAGGTTATCCTCTCTCTCTCACACATACTCTCACATGTCCATTCTCTCTCATACATACACTGTCACATACATACACATTCATGCTCTTATACCCACCATAACCTCTCACTCTCACAGACACTGACACACTCTCAGGGTGTAAGACACTCTCCCCCCCCCCTCCCACTCACACACACTCTTACTCCCCTGGATTTTCTCATACACACTCATGCTCTCACTCTTACTGGCTCCCTCACAACCTCAGAGCCTCTCAGATAAAACTCTATGCAGCAGAAATAATGCTGAATGTTGAGAATTGTGTTATGCCGACTAATCTGGAAAATGCACTAATTTCTACATGAGTCATAATGAATCAGTCCTCAGCTGCAGGCTTCAATTGATTATCCTGGCTCCCTTTAATTTAATGTTTGCCAAATACAGTTCATGTGTAACAGCAATCCTAATTCTCCACCAGATCAAGCTGATTTCACATCCCACTTCATACTTTGTCACCTCCAGCTGAGTCAAACAATTAATCTAATTACTGCCACTGCTGCCACGTGGCTATTGGGGAGGCGCCGATTGCTGCTATTGGCACTGAAGCCCATTCTGCTACCTCCTCTGTGCAGGCCCCCTGGGTCTCCACTTCCTCCATGTTGATCTCGTACATTGTGAGATCCACCATAGAGAAAGTGCTACTCTTGCACATTCCCAAAGATTACATGTACCAATCAGTAAAAAGTCATTTATTTTTTTTACATCTGCTTCCCTTTATTTTTTTGCCATTTCCTTTTATATTGCCTTTTTTTCTGTTTCTTTTCTCTCCACCTGTCTTCTTCCCTCAAACACACAGTCAGGTTCTCATTCTCACATGCATTTCTCTCTCACACGCACATACACACACAGGATCTCACTGTCACATGCTCTTTCTGTCATGCAATCATTCATACACACAGTCTCTCACTGGCACAGGCTGTCTGAGTCTCACACACAGGCTCTCTCACACCCCCACATGCTGCCTTGCTCAAGCACAGGCTCTCACTGTCACATGCTGTCTCTTTCACACACACAGAGGCTCTCACATGCTGTCTCTGCAAACACACATAGTCTCTCAATTCACTCTCACACACAATCTCTCAACTCATCTCATACTCGCACACACCTCTCTCTCACCTCTGGGCCTCTTCTTTACGGGTTGCCACAGGATGGGATCTGCAGCAGCCCTAGTCTTCCCGCCCCGCTGCTCCTCTTCTGCACGCGGCTGACGCGCCTCCTCCTTCCTGCCCGTGCGGCTCCGGCAACATTTGTCTTCCGGGGCAGGGCGGGCAGGAAGTACCGTATTTTTCGCTCCATAAGACGCACCTAGGATTCAGAGGGGGAAAATTTAAAAAAAAAAAAAAATTGTGCTAAACCGGCTCTGCGTCTGGGCGTCTTATGGAGCAAATTAGGGGAGTGCATAGCTTTTTTTTTTTCTCCCCATTTTGTTTTCGGGTCTGGGGAGGGCCATTTCGGTCCACTCCCCAGATCAGAAAACTTTTTTCTCTGGGAACCCCTCCCCCCCCAAAAAAAAACCCCATCCCACACTTTAAATTAACAACCCCCCACCCTCCTGACTCCCCCAAGACCTGCCGACTTAATTTACCGCCCCCCCCCCCCCTCCTGACCCCCCCCCAAGACCTGCCGACTTAATTTACCATAACCCCCCACCCTCCTGACCCCCCCAAGACCTGCCGACTTAATTTACCGCACCCCCCCACCCTCCTGACCACCCCCCAAGACCTGCCGACTTAATTTACCGCACCCCCCCAAGACCTGCCGACTTAATTTACCGCACCCCCCCACCCTCCTGACCCCCCCACCAAGACCTGCCAACTTAATTTACCGTAACCCCCCACCCTCCTGACCCCCCCAAGACCTGCCAAACGTCCCTGGTGGTCCAGCGGGGGGCCACGAGCGGTCCGGGAACGATCTACTGGGCGAGGGCCGTCGGCTGCCAGTAATCAAAAATGGCGCCGGCGGCCCTTTGCCCTCACTATGTCACTGAGACCGACCAATAGCAGCGGTCGGTCCCAGTGACATAGACGCGCTCCCTTTTGGGGTTGGAGGAGGCAGGTCTCCAGCTTCGCCCCGCCTCCCCGCAGCAGCCGCGGCCCGGCAAAAAACCCCAACGGCCCGGTACTGGTCTGCAGACCGGGCTGTTGGGGTCGGTCCGCAGACCAGTTTTGGTCGAACGACCAAAACACAGGCGACCCCTGTGTTTTGGTCGTTCGACCTCCGCCGGGGTCGCGACCCCCAGGTTGAGAACCGCTGGCCTAGATGTTTTTGTTTTACTACTTACACCATATCCGTATCAGAAGTAAAGTTACACTGCAAGGGCCCTCGGCGCGTGCCAGTGTATATAAGCAAGTTTAAATCCCAGAATGCCTGTGCCTTGCCCAGACCATATGCATTCCCCGCCCCCTTCTGGCAACTTTTTATTTGTGCGCATAGCGGTGTGTAATGTGTATGCACATATCTCAGTGGCTTTTAAAATCCACTCAGCGCACACTGGCCTCTAACTGTGGCATGTGTCAGGCTATTAAAATTCACATTTAAGGTTCTCTTTTATTTCACTTTATATTTAATTCCTAAGAAGAATTATTGTAAGTCCTCCTGTTTAATCCCATTCAACATTATATATTCAGGTAAATTGAGATGCTATTCTGCTCATCCTCATGGGGACCCTGATACATGGCAAAGCTTACATGCAGTGCAGACAGTTGGACAATGGGGTCATGGAAGGAGATTTGAGAAACCTGAGGATGTGGTTAAAATAAAAAGTATGCACTCATTCTTCTAAAAATAACAAGAAAAGGAGAGGCAATCAAGAAATAAGAGCCAGCGAGGGAACGGAGTAAAGAAAAAGGCAAACAGAAATTTTGAGAGCTTGGCGAGTAATGCTGCTTTAAATTAGCCCATGGCCCTGTAACATATAATCGTTCTGCACATCTGATGGGATTTGCTTTCTTGGGTGTCATACAGCTGTGAATAACCCTTTATTTCTCTGATTGGAGTCAAGAATCTGCCATTCAACATCTGCTCAAGTGTTATTTCTTTCTCAGCAGCAAATAAAAAAAACCTTTATCCCCCTTTCTCCTTGCAAATCTGCTCCAACTCATTCTTAGGCACAATGGAAATGAGGAAATTGTTCTCCAAAACAGAAATGAAAGATTAGGGCAGATAATAAAGTAGCTTCTCTTCTGCTTAAAACAGATGCTTGTACTGTTTTTGATTCATTCATCCCAAATAGTTTTACATCAGGGAATTGTGGGGCAGCACAATACTTGCCAATTCAATCACAATCTATCAGCTCCTATCAATTTACACTGAAGATAATTAAAGGGTGCAATCATAGTTTGCACTTCTATTGCACCACATAGAAGCAACATCTCAATTAAAGCACTTCAGTTGAGAGATTACGTGAAAAAGGGAATTTGGGGAATTAGTCCCTCTTTTTTTGCTGGGCTAGCAAACATCTATTAACCTAGAGCAGATAATCCCTAAACATCTCAGAAGAACTGAAAATTATTCATCAGTGAAGTTAAATTGGCTGCCATATGGTCTAACATCTCACGTCACAGTTTTAAAACATTTACACAGTTATCTCTGGGTCTGGATTCTAATCTCAGCCCTACAGAGACATAGATGGAAAGCAGATTGGGTCCTTTCCCTCTCCCCCAGCTCTGTTGTGCCGGAGGTGGACCCTTGGGCCGAGGTGGGGTTGACGCTACCCGTAGGAAGGATCCTACGGGTCCCCACTGTCAGCAGGCGGAGTGGGCTGGATGCCGACTGACGCTTCACCTGTTGCGATCCCCCCTGCTGCTGCGCTGCAGGAGGTCTCTTACCTTCCTCTGGAGGCCGCTCTGAAGCCAGGGCCTCGCCTGCGCATCATCCAGGACTTGCTCCAGGGCCTGAGAGGCCTAGCTGTGCCTGTGGCTTGCATGCCTCAGCGTTTGGACTTCCTGTTACCAGCCACGCCCGTTTCCCTAGGGGCTGGCCCGCAGCTCTCCACCTGACTTATAGGACCAGCGGAGGGCGGTCCTGACAAGCTCCTCCCAGGGAGTTGCCTTCTACCTCCAGTATTTAAGGACTGTCTGTTCACTTGCAAAGGGCCTTGGATCTGTGCATTACAGTTGTCTGTAACCTTGCCGATCCAGGTCCTCCATGTTTCCTGATGTCTGCCTTGACGTGTTTCCTGATGTCTGCCTGATGTTCCTGATGTCTTCGTGTCTCTGCCTTGACCTTCGTCCTCGTCTGGTTCCTGAGCCTTCTGTCCTGTTGGGCCCTGGAGTGGCCAACAGGAGGGATTCGTCCCACGGGCTCTTGAGCTTCTGCCAGCTGAGGGGGCTTCGGATGTGAGTATCCCAGCATCGGAGTTCCTGCTCGCCTGGATCCTGCCTGTGTCTCGCTTCAGCCCTTGTCCTGATGTCTCCGTCTTGCTTTAGCCTGCTTCTGCCCCGTCTGATGTCTTCTGTTTAAGGACTCTGTCTGCCCTCGCCTCTGTCCGGCCTGCTGCCCATTGCCGTTCCCTGCGGCAGGTCCGAAAGGGCCGGGAACAGTCGGAGGACCGTTCATTAGTCAACTTCCCCGTGTTGGCTACCATGGGCATGCAGGTCCGGCTGAGGGTCGGACTCCCTGCTTCTGTTCCTGCCTGCCTCGCTCACCATGCCTGCTCAGCTCACCTCCCACGGTGTGGCCTTGGGCTCCTCCTGGGGTCCTGCCGTGGCCCAAGGGCTCACCACCCGCCCGAGACGACCGCGCCCGCTCGTAACATCACCAATACCAGTCCTCGTTCCCCGTGGGTTGAGCCTTTGGGTACCGGGGCCAGCTGGACTTAGGTGGGCCTCCGTATGTTGTTGTTGATGGAAGGATCGAGATGTCAGCCCAGAGGCATAAGAACATGCCATACTGGGTCAGACCAAGGGTCCATCAAGCCCAGCATCCTGTTTCCAACAGTGGCCAATCCAGGCCATAGGAACCTGGCAGCAACAGTTGAGAGATGAAGTCTGTACTGGACGAGGTGGAATCCCGGAGACCCGGGCGCCAATAGAACCAAAGTCAGACAGGGGGCGCCCGAGCAAGAACAGGCCGAAGCCTGAATGAGCCAAGTCCAGGACGTAGACTGAAGAAGCGTCATAGGGCAAGCTGGTGTCAGGGCCGGCGGCAATCTGGGAGCAGTGGCAAGCAAGGCTGAGGTCTGGATGAGGAGAGAGTCAGAAGCGTAGTCAGGCAAAGCAGAGGTCCGGGCTTGGGGAGAGTCAACAGCGTGGTCAGGCAAAGTAGAAGTCGAAATCCGAGAAGGCAATCCAAGGGTAGGTTAGGAATCAGGAACACAGGAACGAGGAAACCAGGAACAGGAGTCAACAAGGATCAGGAACCAGGAACGAAGGAGAATCACCAGGAGGCAACGAGTACACGACCAGCGTGGACACCTGTTGCAAAGGACCAATAAAACAAGAGGGTAGGCTATCTAAGAAAGCCTTTTAGGCAAATATGTAGATTAGACGCCAAGAGTTGTCCAAGTATGAGCTTTATTTGAATGGAGACGTAAATATGTATAGTGCGCCCGACTCAGGCCGAGTTTTGCCCCGCCTGGGGCTGCCTCAGGGGCTAAAATCAATAAATAAAGATGTAAACAATACAGGACATACAATAATAAATTAAAACTATGAACATACAAACATTTAAAAACATTAAAATGTGTCAAAAACATTGAAATGTGTAAAAACCAGGTAACACATGAAAAAAGAAAATTATAAAAGGCACTTAGACTAAAACAACCAGAGTGACAAGGTAAGCCATGGGGCAAAAAATACAGTGAAAAATCATATTTTTACCTGTATATGGATGAGCAATATGTACTAAATTGTACTCAGCTTTAAAGCATCAAGAATCTAGTGGTCTGGTGGTCTGTAATAAATTGAAAAAAATGAAAGACACAACTAAACTAAACATACAGTTGAAAAATAAAATTTGAGATTCAAATAAATTTATACTACAAAAGGTTATTAACACAATAGGGAAATTAGAAAATGTAATGGCTGGTGTGATGAAATAAGGCTAGCAAACATGAAATTTATTTTGGAACATGTATTGAAAAAAACTGAATGTGCAGTCAACTCTAAAGTTTGCACATTGAATCTGCACTGTTTCTACACGGCTGTTGTGTAATTCTATCAATATTTCTAACAATTCTATGCATAAATGCTGTGCCTCTCAAATTTGGTCTTCCTTCAGCTTTAAAAATGAACGGACAGAGCCGCTCAAAGAAGGAGGCAACTTTTTATATGTGGTGTATAAAAGTTATATCGAGTGTTTATATTTAATATGTTCTGTTTTTTATCATCTTTTCATATTTAATATTTCTTTCCCCATATCTCAGTATTGGTTTTGGTAACACTGATATTCCGCGCCGTACATACGGGCTATTTGATAGCCACGCCTCCCTTATGTGATTGACAGTTGGTTTGGCACGGTTTTTCAACATATTTAAAGGGCAAATAAGTTTGTATGCAGTTTTACGTCTTTGTTATATCTGAGCGGAGACCACAATAGACTGAGGAGAGATTCGAGTAAGTAATAATCTTTTATGTATATACCAGTCCTGTTCAAAATCTTATTTACTTTTGTTTTCTTTTTTTTTAACTTAGTGGCCATGAAAGGAGCCCTCCCGCTAGTGACCGAGGAGCGGTGAAATCCATCAGGTTGCGAGTGAAGCCCATCTCACTCATGGCAGAAAACACAGAAGAGAGAGGCTGAATAGCCACAGGCGGAGTCCATCCCACCTGCAGTTGAAGAGGGTAAGGCCCAGAATGACCGCATGTGAGCCTATGTGATTGAGAGAGGAAAGGGTATGTTTGTATATGTGTATGTGAATAACAGGTTGGGAGCCTGTGAGTGTGTATGGGTGTGTGTATGAGAGTAAGAGATTGGGAATGTGAGCCTGTGAGTGTGTATGGGTGTGTGTATGAGAGTAAGAGATTGGGAATGTGAGCCTGTGAGTGTGTATGGCTGTGTGTATGAAAGTAAGAGATTGGGAATGTAAGCCTGTGAGTGTGTATGGGTGTGTGTATGAGAGTAAGAGATTGGGAATGTGAGCCTGTGAGTGTGTATGGGTGTGTATGAGAGTAAGAGATTGGGTATGTGTGTGTGTGTGTATGGGTGTGTGTATGAGAGTAAGAGATTGGGAATGTGAGCCTGTGAGTGTGTATGAGAGTAAGAGATTGGGAATGTGTGTGTGTGTGTATGGGTGTTGTAAGAGAGTAAGAGATTGGGAATGTGAGCCTGTGAGTGTGTATGGGTGTGTGTATGAGAGTAAGAGATTGGGAATGTGTGTGTGTGTGTGTGTATGGGTGTGTGTATGAGAGTAAGAGATCGGGAATGGTGTGTGTGTTTATGTGTGTGTGCAAGAGAGAGAGAGGGAGCCTGTGTGAGGGAGAGGAAACCGGAGATTGCTGGGGGGGGGGGGGGGGTGAAGAAGAAGTGAACCTTGGGTGTGGGTGTAATGAAAGGAAGTATCTGCTTCAGGTGCCAAATACTTTAGGTATGCCACTGGCAGTGGGGACGGGGTTCACTTTGTTGAAGGCACCAGCGCTGGGCAGAAGGAGCTGCAGCCTGGACGAAAAAGCACTTCAGGAGCAGTGGGCCAGCAGGGAGCCCAACTAGGGATCTACTAGGAGGATGTTAAAAAAGGACTGAAGGTGAGGCTGGGGGGGGGGGGGGTGAGCAAGAGGGAGTGCAGAAGTGGTTGAGAGGAAGGGATAACAGAGGATCTATTAGGGGTTATAAAAAATGGCATGGAGATAAGAGAGGATTAGTTAGGAAGAGGGGATGAGAGGAGGGGCTGGTCTGGGAAGGATACAAGAGGGGATCAGCTGGAGGGTCAGAGTTTGAGAAATGGGGTCCTCTGGAGAGGGTGGGGATCAGCTGGAGACTGCACTGCTGCTGATTTGTTTTGGTCATTCTCTGGGGTCAGATACATTTTCAAGTGGCAAAATGGGGTCACATAGGCTAAAGATTTTGGAAGTCCTAGCCTAGGACATCCAATATCCTTGCAACCAGTCCTGGGATGGCAGTGGTGGGTAAAGTGCTGTGATAGTTTCCTAATGGTGGTAATTTTAATTTTCCTAACTGTTCTAATGGAATATTGTTGGTATTTTAATATTTGGGATGATTTGGTTGCACTTCGCTTTGTGCACAGTCTTCTAGTAAATAAGCAAGTAATAAAAGGTTTTTCGGTTTGTTTTTTTTAAATAGTCACGAGAAAGGACAAAGGTGAAAGTTTTTACTCTGTGCTTCCAAGTATTTGGAATTTTCACAGCTGGAATTTGGCAACCTACCTGGACCTAGGCTTATATTTAAGTCTCAGGCGCAAGCCTAGAACAAAACTGATTCTTAACCGGATAAGTCAGAACTTATCTGATTAAGTGCAATATGTATTTTTGCAGCTTTTTAACTTATGCGTACATGTACAATTCACAAGTCACCCGCCCTTCAAGATCTTCTGACAATTACAGCTATTCATTCCTCCTCTCCTCATCTGCAAAACTATCCTCTACTAGACATAGAGCCTTCTCTATAGCTGGACCAATAGAATGGACCTAAGTTCCATCAAAGACTCCAAAACATTCAAAAAAAGAACTAAAAACATGGTTGTTTTAGACAATCATACACTGACTGATATGACCTATATGTACCAATATCAATCTTCATCTTGAACCCAAATACTTCTTTAACAAGTTTATTCTAAATTAAGCCTTACGTTGTCTCATTCTAACATGTTATACTCTGCCTGTGCCGAGATGTTACATATATTTCTTTGTATTGTGTTATAATTTATAACCTGTTCATTGTATGAATTTGTTAACACTGTAAACCGGAGTGAAGTCATTCAGCTATACTTCGGTATAAAAAAGAATATAAATAAATAAATGTTGTAGGGTATATATTTGCATGTATTTTATAACCCATGCATATCTTATTTGCGCCGGTTTTTAAAATAAGAAGTAGGTTTTTATGTACCCATATACACACGTATATGGGCACATGCACAGCTGTTTTAGTTATCCTCCCTGGTGTCCCTACCAGGAGTTGAAAATTATGTGCATACAAGGTGTATGTGCATAAATTTAGTGAATATCAGCTGTGAATCTTTCAAAAGCGTCATTTCTCGTATGAGAATCTCTGTAGAAGTGCCTTTTAAATTACCCTCCAATGTCTTAGGAATTATCTTGCAGATTCCAAAGTACTGTTAAACAACTGGATACAGATATATATATATATATATATATATATATATATATATCCAATTACTTAATAAAAATGGCGATAACATGCATGGTTTGGCTTTCTAAGTTACTGTAAGCAGGTCACTATTGTGATACTTCCACTGATAAGTTTTCAGTGTATTTAATGACAGACAATTGATTCATCTTCACTTACTGCAACCAATAATTCATTTCCCTTAGTGAATTTTCCTCTTAACTCCTACTATTTCCATGCATTACACTAGTGTCATGCCATTACTGCTCTTTTATTCATTACAATTTAGTACAAATTATATTAAAATGGATTCCATACCCATGGTTTGTAGTCTACAGAAAATGTGTGTTTGCTTGGAAAATTCATTGTTTTGAAGAGTAATCTGTATAAAGAAGAGCCAGCACTCGCTACAAAAAGAGAGAGAATATGTCACTTCAGAATTCCTCAGTAACACCATTTATGACACCTCCAAGTAGCTGTTTAAAACGAGTATGTAAATCCTGTCACCCTCGGCTCCTTGCTTGTTGCCTTTATCTTCGGAACACAGTCAGATAATTGAGTGCGACAGATCCATCAGAATGAAATCCTCTTCTTTTCAACTTCCTTTTCATACAAGTTTGTGAATAATAGTTTGAAATGAATTTTCTATTAGTGGAAGCAGAAAAAATGGCTAAGGGGTGAATTTTCAAAATGTTGCACACACAAAATTAGGATAGATGCACAGAAATTGCATCTACTCTCATATTTCATATTTACGCATATAGGGGCAGATTTTTAAAGGGTTACGTGCATTACCCCTGGAAAGCTGCCCCTGCGCACGCCGAGCCTATCTTGCATCTACTCTCATATTTCATATTTACGCATATAGGGGCATTTTTCAAAGGGTTACGCGCATAACCCCTGGAAAGCTGCCCCTGCGCACGCCGAGCCTATCTTGCATCTACTCTCATATTTCATATTTACGCACATATTCACTTCCACACACACACATAAGCTTGTGAAAACGGTGTGGTCTAGCGTGTCCCCAAGCGGATCCATACTTATGCACATAAATTGTAAGACAAACCGAGACAGAATCAGTATTTTCAGCACCGTGAATCCATCATGCAGCATAAGTTATTGACACTAATGATAGGAATGTTTAGATGAATGAGTTTTAATTTGATTTTAAATTGTAATTTTTTGTTTAAATTTAAGATGTAAGAATGGCCCTTTTGAATTTCTGTATTGTTGTTTGTTATTTGTTAGATGTTGACAAACATTGTAAACCGTTATGATGGTTATATCCAAATAGCGGTATATAAAAGCTTTTAAAATAAATAAATACATTTTAAGAGACACTTACATGCGCATACGTTTGCAAGCTTACTCACAGATTTTACACCTGCTAATTATCTGATGTAAGTGATTTTAAATATGTTTATTATATAGTACTGAACTAGGCGAGCGTTCTGGGTAAACTGGTTAATTTCATTTCCATGTGCATGTTTTTAAATTACATAGAACATGCCATACTGGGTCAGCCCAAGGGTCCATCAAGCCCAGCATCCTGTTTCCAACAGTGGCCAATCCAGGCCATAAGAACCTGGCAAGTACCCAAACATTAGATTGATCACAAGCTACTATTGCTTATTAATTACCATAATAGCAGTTATGGATTTATCCTGTAGGACTTATTCAAACCTTTGTAAACCCAGGCTACACTAACTGCTGTAACCACATCCCCTGGCAATGAATTCCAGATTTTAATTTTGCACTGAGTGAAAAGAATTTTCTTTGATTTGTTTTAAATAAGCTACTTGCTAACTTCATGGAGTGCCCCCTGGTCCTTCTATTATCTGAGAGAGTAAATAACTGATTTATATTAACTTGTTCAAGCCCTTTCATGATTTTGTAGTCTTCTATCATATCCCCCCTCAGCCGTCTCTTTTCCAAACTGAACACCCTTACTTCTTTAGCCTTTCCTCATAGGGGAGGAGGGGAGGAGTTCCATGCCCAATATCATTTTGGTCGCCCTTCTCTGCACTTTCTCAAGTGCAGCTATATCCTTTTTGAGATGCGGTAACAAGAATTGTACACAGTATTCAAGGTGTAGTCTCACCATGGAGCGATATAGAGGCATTATGACATTTTCCGTTTTAGTTTCCATTCCCTTTCTAATAATTCCTAACATTCTGTTTGGTTTTTTTTTTTATCGCCACAACACACTGAGCCGGTGATTTCAATGTATTATTCACTATGACCCCAGATCTCTTTCTGGGTGGTAACTCCTAAGATAGAACCTAACATTGTGTAACTAACTACAGCAAGGGTTATTTTTCCCAATAAGTGTCACTTTGCACTTGTCCACTTTCAACTTCATCTGCCATTTGGATGCCCAATCTTCCAGTCTCACAAGGTCCTCCTGTATTCATCACAATCCGCTTGAGATTTAACTACTCTGCATAATTTTTGTGTCATCCACAAATTTGACCACCTCACTCATTGTACCCCTTCCAGATCATTTATAAATATATTAAAAAGCATTGGTTCGAAGTACAGATCCCTAAGGCACTCCACTGTTTACCTTTTTCCACTGTGAAAACAGACCAATTAATCCTACTCTCTGTTTCCTCTCTCTTAACCAACTTGCAATCCACAAAAGGACATCACCTCCTATCCCTTACTTTTAAGTTTCTTAAAAGCCTCTCATGCGGAACATTATTTCTGGAAATCCAAATATACCACATCTACTGGTTCACATTTGCCCACATGCTTATTCACTCCGTCAAAAAAATGTAGGAGATTTGTGAGGCAAGACTTCCCTTGGGTAAATCCATGTTGGCATGTCCATCAAACCATGTTTATCTAAATGTTTTGTGATTTTATTTTTTATAACAGCAGTTTCCACGATTTTTCCCCGGCACTGATGTCAGGCTCACCGGTCTATAGTTTCCCAGATCACCCCTGGATCCCTTTTTAAATATAGGGGTTACATTGGCCATCTTCAGGTAGAGTTAATGAGATTATTGATAGGTTACAAATGTTTACTGATAATTCTGAAATTTCATTTTTTTAGTTCTTTCAGAACTAAAAGTGTATACCATCTGGTCCAGGTGATTTACTACTCTTCAGTTTGTCAATGAGGCCTACCACATCTTCCAGGTTCACCGTGATCTGATTCAGTTGATCAGAATCATCACTCATGAAAACCTTCTCCCGAATGGTTATCTCTCCAACATCCTCTTCAGTAAACACTGAAGCAAAGAAATCATTTAATCTTTCCTCAATGGCCTTATCTTCTCCAAGTGCCCCTTTAACCCCTTGATCATTCAGTGGTCCAACCGAATCCCATGCAGGCTTTCTCCTTTGGATAGTTTTTATTGTGAGTTTTTCTCTGTGGCCAACTTCTTTTCAAATTCTCTCTTAGCCTGTCTTATCAGTGTCTTACATTTAACTTGCCAACGCTTATGCATTATCCTACTTTCTTCTGTTGGATCCTTCTTCCAATTTTTGAATGAAGATCTTTGGCTAAAATAGCCTCTTTCACCTCATCTTTAGCCAAGCCAGTAATCGTTTTGCCTTCCTTCCACCTTTCTTAATGTGTGGAATATATCTGGTATATGCTTCTAGGTTGATATTTTTTTTAACAATGTTCATGCACACATTTTACCTTTGTAGCTGCACCTTTCAGTTTTTTTCTAACTATTTTTCTCATTTTATCAAAGTTTCCCTTTTGAAAGTTTAGCACTAGAGGCTTGGATTTATATATTGTCCCCCTTCCAGTCATTAATTCAAATTTTATTATTATTATTTAGCATTTTTATATACCGATATTCAAGTAACATAGTTACCAATCACGTCGGTTTACATTCCAACAATAACATGACATGAGAATGTCTTACATAAACCAGGGTCATCAAACTTGGATACAAAGAACTGGATTTAACACAGAATCTAAGCAAGGTGGGTTAACCGGCAAGTCAAATGCTAACTGGTGTAGTGTTCGGAGTTAAGTGCAACTACCCTCGGGTTTAATAAAGTGAGAGTACCATTAAAGGACCATTAAATTTGATCATATTATGATCACTATTGCCAAGCGGCCCCACCACCGTTATCTCTCTCATCAAATCCTGTGCTCCTCTGAGAATTAGATCTAAAATTGCTCCCTCTCTTATCAGTTCCTGAACCAATTGCTCCATAAAACTGTCTTTTATTCCATCCAGGAATTTTCTCTCTCTAGCATGCCCTGATGTTTTACTTACTCAATCAATATTGGGGTAATTGAAATCTCCCTTTATTACTGCACTACCTGTTGTAGCCCCGGTCGCCTCCCTCGCATCGGATCCATAGCCACTTACCTCCACTCCGGTCCGCGCCCGAAATCGCTGGGTTCCAGGCCTGCTAGGCCGCATGGCTGCGGTGTCTCCACGAGGGAGACGCTACCGAGGCCCGATGCTGGCTCCGCCCCCACGCTGCTATGCGCGTGAAGGAAGAGCATTTAAAGGTCCAGCACCTGGACGTGCTGGACAGCCCCCTGGATGACGTCAGACGCCGGCAGAGTACTTAAGCCGGTGTCTGACTGTTGAACATTGCCTTGCAACGAGGGTCTCTCATTGGAGTGTCTAGTTGCCGTCCTTGTTCCTGCTGATCCTGCCATCTGTTCCTGCTGATCCTGCTGTCCGGTCCTGCTGATCCTGCCACCCATCCCTTGCTGTTCCTGCCCTCCTCTTCCATGTTCCTGTCTCAGCTCCAGCTCCGGCTCTTCCTCTCTCTTGGTGAATTCCTGGTTCTTGACCCCGGTCTGCTTCTGACGTGCCTTTCCTGCCGCCTGCCTCGACCCTTGGATCCTCTTCTCGTCTCGTCTCGCTGTTGTCTCCTAAGTCCCAGCGGTCCAGATCCCTACGGGCTCCTCCTGGGGGGAGGCTTCTCTGGTGCTTCAGCTTTAGTTCCGCCTCCCGGCCTGTCTACTATGGAAACCCCCGGTTCCACCAGGCCGGCCCAAGGGTCCACCTCAACTCGCAACAGTTTGCAAGGCCATGGACCCGGCGGACATGCCCGGCCTGCAAGCCATTTCCGGGATGGCTCAACGACTGCAGCAGCAGCAACACTGCTTCGTTGTCCTGGCTGCCTCCGTCGAGCGCCTGGCCAATCGGTTGGATGCGGCTCCACCGGAGCCACCCTCAGTGCCACCTCCAGCTCCTACCATGAATGTAGTGGCACCTACTCAGCTTCCAGCTCCGACACGGTATGCGGGCGACGCCACGGCTTGCCGAGGCTTTTTGACCAATGTTACATCCGGTTCTCCTTGTTTCCAGCCCATTTCTCATCTGACTCGGTGAAGGTAGCCTACATCTTATCACTGCTTGATGGAAAGGCGTTAGATTAGGTCTCGCCAATGTGGGAACGCCAGGATCCCTTATTGCACATCCTCCAGCAGTTTGTCCTTAACTTCCGACAAGTCTTCGACGAACCCGCACGTCTGTCCACGGCAACGTCAGAGCTGTTACAGCTAAGACAGGGATCCCGATCTCTGGCAGACTAATCCATCGAATTTCGCACCCTCGCCATGGAGGTGGGTTGGCGTGATGATTGTTTGCGGGGAGTCTTTCTGGAGGGCCTGGCAGGCTGTATCAAAGATTAATTGGCCGCCAGGGACATCCCAGATGACCTCAATGATCTTATCGACATGGCCGGTCGGATTGACCGGCTTCAGCAGCGGGCTAAAGAGGGGCGTCCGCCACGCCGTCCCATATCTCTAGCCCCAGCATTTTCTAGACCCACGGCATCATCCGCCGTTCCAAGAGTGTCCCACGTGGTTTCCTCCTCTGAAGAGCCTATGCAGATAGGTCGTACGCCGTTGACTGCTGGGGTTATGTCTTTACTGTGGCAGTAAAGGTCATTTCCTAGCACAGTGCAAGAAATGTCCAGAAAACGCCAGAGCATAGGTGGTACGGGGGAGCTACTCCTAGGCTGCGCAGGCTCTGCTCCTCAATGTACAGTCCCTGTGACAATAGAATACCCTGGAGGGTATTTTCACACCTTGGCCTTCATAGACTTGGGAGCGGAGGGGAACTTTATCTTAGCAGATTTGGTACAGCAGTTACGTCTGCCTACCATACCACGGTGCCCTCCGCTACTTGTCATGTCTATTCGAGGCACTATGCTCCCTGGAAGCATCTCTGAATCCACAAAACCACTGACGCTCCAGACAGGAGTACTGCATTCCAAAGAGATATCCTTCTTGGTGTTGGAGAAAGCAGTGCACCCAGTGGTGCTGGGCCTGCCATGGTTGCAGCAACATTCTCCAGTGATTAAGTGGGACACTCTACAACTTGCGCAGTGGAGTCCCTTCTGCCTTTCTCACAGCATCAATATACCAAGACCGCCCAGGATATCCCTGTTAAGCACCTCGGTACTACCCCCCGTACTGTACAGAGACTTCGCGGAGGTATTTTCTAAGAAGAAAGCAGAGATTCTTCCACAGCACCGACCCTTTGACTGCACTATAGACCTGCTATCTGGAACCACTCCTCCTCATGGCAGGGTGTACCCACTATCCCTACCAGAGACTCGTGCCATGTCAGAGTATATCACGGAGAATCTTGCTAAAGGGTTCATCGCCCCTCTCGTTCACCTGCTGGAGCAGGGTTTTTCTTCGTGGGAAAAAAGGACGGGACGCTTAGACCATGTATCGACTACCGAGGCTTAAATGCCATCACCAAACGGGATCGCTACCCGCTTCTGTTAATCCCCGAGCTCCTAGATAGACTACAGGGAGTCAAACTCTTTATGAAACTCGACCTACGGGGGGCTTATAATTTAGTTCGCTTCCGCCCAGGAGACGAATGGAAGACTGCCTTTAACGCTAGAGACGGGCATTATGAATACCTGGTAATGCCCTTCGGGTTATGTAATGCCCCGGCAGTCTTCCAAAATGTCATGAACGAAGTATTAAGGGAGATGCTGAATTCGTACGTCATAGTATATCTGGATGACGTCCTAATCTACTCTAAGATCTGGAATCCCACTGACAGCATGTCAACAGGTGTTGCAAGTCCTGAAGGATAATCACTTATACGCTAAGCTCGAAAAGTGTATGTTCGAGTGCGAATCACTTCCGTTCCTGGGATACATAGCGACATCTACCGGATTTCAGATGGATCCAGAAAAAGTATCCACAATTACCAAATGGTCTTGCCCCACGGGGATAAAGGCGTTACAGCGGTTTCCTGGGATTTGCCAACTTTTATAGACACTTCATTCCTCACTATTCGCGTAGAGTGGCACCCCCTTACTTCATTTACTCGCAAAGGAGCAGACGCTAAAGTGTGGCCAGAAACAGCCTGTCGGGCCTTCAAGGATCTAAAACAAGCCTTTCTAACAGACACTTGCCTGTACCACCCTGATCCCCAACGTCCCTTTGTTGTAGAGGTCAATGCCTCTAGTCTCGCGGTAGGAGCCATACTCAGCCAGCATTCGAAATCAGGTCAATTGCTCCCATGCTCTTATTACTCGAAGAAGTTCTCGCCCGCCGAATGCAATTACAGCATAGGTGATAAGGAACTCCTGGCAATCAAGCTGGCATTCGAGTAGTGGAGGCAGTGGCTTGAAGGGGCAATCCATCCAGTCACGGTTTTCACAGACCACAAGAATCTCGAATTCCTGTCTCATGCCCAGCTATTGAATCCCAGACAAGCCAGATGGTCACTCTTTTTTAACCGTTTTGACTTCACTATTCACTATCGTCTAGCCTCAAAAAATGTCCGGGCTGATGCTTTATCTCGGACCTCAGTCTTGGAGGAGGAGGAGGAGGAGAACCCTCAATACATTCTAGACCCCGCCAAGGTTCGTTTGGCAGCTGTTACTGTCAAGTCCCAAGAAAGAACTGTAGTTCCTAAATGCCTACGAAAGAAAGTGCTAAGCTGGGCCCATGATTCCCTGACCGGCGGGCATGCTGGACGAGACAGGAGATTAGAGTTACTGAATCGTTAGTACTGGTGGCCCAACTTAAGACGGGATGTTCGAACCTATGTGAGCTCCTGTCCCACATGCGCCAGACAGAAACCGAAAGTCAGGCCCCCCTGGGGCCTATTACAGCCACTCCCAGTCCCCATGGAGCCCTGGACCCATATAGCAACGGACTTTGTGATGGATCTACCGTCATCGCAAGTGAAGACTGTGATTTGGGTCACGGTAGACCGCTTCTCTAAAATGGCCCACTTTGTGCCATTACCCAAACTGCCATCTGCTCCAGAACTAGCACTGCTGTTTGCGCAACACATCTTCCGTATCCACGGGCTTCCACAAGACATAGTGACAGATCAGGGACCACAGTTTACGGCCCGGTATTGGAAGGCCTTATGTAGGAAGTTTGAGATACCACTCAGCTTTTCCACGGCATTTCATCCTTAGAGCAACAGCCAAACGGAGCATATGAATCACTCTCTAAAGACATTTCTCCGGGCATTTGTGAATGAGAAGCAAGACAGTTGGGTGGAATTACTTCCCTGGGCGGAGTTCTCCTATAATAACCAGATTCATTCTGCGACTGGAAGATCTCCTTTCCAAACAGTTTATGGGAAACAACTTAAGCCACCTCTGCCTTTATCTATACCGGTTCCTCACCTGCAGCACAATTATCAGCTCAACAGCTTCAAGGACTTTGAATTCCATACAAAGCAAACTCGCTTCTACTGGCAGGGCTGCAAAGAGGTTTGCTGACCGGCACCGTCGACTAGCCCCAGTGTTCCTTCCTGGAGACCGCGTCTCGCTCAGCACGAAGAACATCCATCTGAGACTACCTTCTAAAAGATTAGCACCAAAATTTTGTGGCCCTTTTCGTATGGCAGAGCGGATTGGGATGGTGTCTTATCGACTACAATTGCCTTCCACATTACGTATTCACAATGTCTTCCATGTTTCCCTCCTTAAACCAGTGATCCTTTCTTGGTTTTACTACAAGCCGCCAGATGCAGCAGTGAATCCTACGGCCGAGGACCCCACATACCAAGTGCGCTTTTTCAATCGTCGATGGGAGTATCTGCTATCCTGGGAAGATTGCGGAGATGAAGACAACACCTGGGAACCTGCTCGCAACATCTTAGATAAATCCCTCTTATGACAGTTCCATCTGGACCATCCTGGTAAATCAGGTCCTTTGAAGAGGGGGTGTAAGGGAGGGGGTACTGTTGCGGCCCCGGTCACCTCCATCGCGATCGGGTCCGTAGCCGCTTACCTCCGCTCCGGTCCGCGCCTGAAATCGCCGGGTTCCAGACCTGCTAGGTCGCATGGCTGCGGCATCTCCATGAGGGAGATGCTGCCGAGGCCCAATGCTGGCTCCGCCCCCACGCTGCTACGCGCACACGAAGGAAGAGCATTTAAAGGTCCAGCACCCGGAAGTGCTGGACAGCCCCTGGATGACGTCAGACACCGGCAGAGTACTTAAGCCGGTGTCTGACTGCTGAACATTGCCTTGCAACGAGGTCTCTCCTTGGAGTGTCTAGTTGCCGTCCTTGTTCCTGCTGATCCTGCCATCCTTTCCTGCTGATCCTACTGTCCGGACCTGCTGATCCTGCCATCCATCCCTGCTGTTTCTGCCCTCCTCTTCCATGTTCCTGCCACAGCTCCAGCTCCGGCTGATCCTCTCTCTTGGTGAATTCCTAGTTCTTGACCCCGGTCTGCTTCTGACGTGCCTTGCCTGCCGCCTGCCTCGACCCTTGGATCCTCTTCTCGTCTCGCTGTTGTCTCCTAAGTCCCAGCATTCCAGATCCCTACGGGCTCCTCCTGGGGGGATCTAGGACTTCCAGGGTGAAGGCTTCTCCGGTGCTTCAGCTTTGGTTCTGCCTCCCAGATTGTCTACTACGAAACCCCCGGTTCCACCAGGCCGGCCCAAGGGTCCACCTCAACTCGCAACACTACCAGTTTGTTTGGCTTCCCTAATTTCTCTTAGCATTTCACTGTCTGTCTCATCATTTTGGCCAGGTGGATGGTAGTATACTCTTATCACTATTCTGTAAACAACACACAAGGGATTTCTACCCATAAAGATTCGATTGTACAGGGTGGCCCATGGAAAAGTAGCCTGCCTCCAATACCAGTTATTGGAGGAAGACTACTTTTCCAACAGGATATGCCATCCTAGACATAAAATGCCACTCCACCACCAAGATGCTCCTCTGTCATTGCGATATAATTTGTACCCCGGAATAGCACTGTCCCATTCCTTATCCTTTTTCCACTATGGGTAGATTTTCAAAAACCGCGAATAGGCGTACTTTTGTTGGCGCTCCAGGCGCCAACAAAAGTACGCTGGATTTCAGTAGATACGCACGTAGCCGCGCGTATCCGCTGAAATCCGGGATCGGCACGTGCAAGGCTATCGCTTTCGTATAGCCGGCTCGTGCCGAGCCGCGCAGCCTACCCCCGTTCCCTCCGAGGCAGCTCCGAAATCGGAGCGGCCTCGGAGGGAACTTTCTTTTGCCCTCCCCTCACCTTCCCCTCCCTTCCCCTACCTAACCCACCCGCCCGGCCCTGTCTAAACCCCCCCCCTTACCTTTGTTGGGGGATTTACGCCTCCCGGAGGGAGAAATAAATCCCCGCGTGCCAGCGGGCCGCTAGCGCACCGGGATGCGATCTGGGGGCGGGTCCGGAGGGCGCGGCCACGCCCCCGGGCCCGCCCCCGGAACGCTCCCGACACGCCCCGAAAATGCCGCGCGGTTCGGGCCCGCCCCCCGACACGCCCCCTCCGAAAACCCCGGGACTTACGTGAGTCCTGGGGCTCTGTGCGCACCGGTAGGCCTATGTAAAATAGGCTTACCGGTGCGCAGGGCCCTGCTCGCCTAAATCCGCCCGGATTTGGGCAGATTTAGGCGAGCAGGGCTCTGAAAATCCGCCCCTATGTGTCTGATATGCCAATTAAGTCTATGTCATCATTCACTGCTATACACTCTGATTCTCCCATCTTACTTCTTAGACATCTGGCATTAGCATACAAACTAGGGATGTGAATCGGTACCGGACTCGTTTCTGGTATTGGGTTCGTAAAAAAAAACTGCGGGAAATCTTCGTTCCTGCGGTTCTGAGTGTTTTTTTTCGGCTGTCGCAAGCCGAAACCGCCCCCCCCCCCACCCAACCCTTTAAATTTAATTATTTAAATTATTATTTCCATATATCACACACTAAATAACATAACTACTTCTCCATCACACAGGGCACAACATTATTATATATTGATTTATTTTTTATGTAAACTATTCATTGTTTTAGATTTTTATTTTTATTGCTTATTTTTGTAATTTTGAGCTTTTATAATTTGATAATCTTTATGTTCTTTTAAATTTAAATCTTTATTTACATTTGGTTTTTTATTTAGTTATGTAAAACGTTTTGATTAAACACTGTTTGTAAAGACGGTATACAAACACTTTTAAATAAATAAATAAAAATAAATTTAGAATTCCCCCCCCCCCCAACTTTTCTAAAGTAACTGGCAGCGGGCGTCCTGGGAATATCTGTCGGCTGTCAGTAAACAAAATGCCGCTGATGGCCCTTTGCCCTTACCATGTGACAGGGGCTATCGTGCCATTGACTGGCCCCTGTGACATGGTAGGAGCAATGGATGGCCGGCGCCATCTTTAAAAATGGCGCTGATAGCCCCTGTCACATGGTAAGGGCAAAGGGCCATTGGGGCCATTTTGATTAGTGGCAGCCGATGGCCCGAGAGTGGGAGATTACTCACGGGACCCCCGCTGGACCACCAGGTACTTTAGAAAGGTTTTGGGGGGATCGGGAGGGTGGATAATTCTAAATAATTAAATTTAAAGGGTCGGGGTGGGTTTGGGGGTTGTTTTTGTGTGCCCTTTCTTCCCGACCCCCAAAACGATAAGAGAACCCCATGAAAATTTCGTGGGGTTTTCCTATCGCTTTCGAGGACCCCCCAATATTTGACGAGTTTGAAAATATCATCCAATATTTTCAATCGTCAGAAAAACGATTCACATCCCTAATACAAACATTTCAAAGTGTGTTTTTTGTTTGTATTTCATTCTGCTTTTTAGTTGATAGGGATAAATTGGAATCTTTTAGCTCAGGTGAGTTTTTAATTACAGGCACTTGGACTACTTTTCTTATTAGTGGAACCTCACTGTTGGGATGCCCTAATTCTATTGCATCATTAGTAAGTATGTGCTATGACTAAGAATGCCTTTTGACCACCGATGTATGGCTTGTGCTCTTATGACTACTGATGCCATGTATATATGTATATAGTTTTATATATGTTTATATTTACAGTTTTCAATATTTATTGATCTATTAATTTGCAACGCCTAATCCCCCTGTTATTCTGTACTATTATTTCGGTTTTATGTAAGGGCGCCGCCCAAAAGTTTTTGTTCTTTGTGAACCGATACGATGTGCGAACGGATATCGGTATATAAGAGACCTTAAATAAATAAATAAAATAAATCCTTTGAAGATACCTCTCTCCGAACCATGCGCTGCTGAGCGACTGTCGGCTTTCCCCTTTGTTCTAGTTTAAAAGCTGCTCTATCTCCTTTTTAAAGGTTAGTGCCAGCAGTCTGGTTCCACCCTGGTTAAGGTGGAGCCCATCCCTTCGGAAGAGACTCCCCCTTCTCCAAAAGGTTCCCCAGTGCCTTACAAAACTGAATCCCTCTTCCTTGCACCATCGTCTGATCCACGCATTGAGACTCCCAGAACTCTGCCTTTGTCTGAGGTCCTGCACATGGAACAGGGAGCATTTCAGAGAATGCTACCCTGGAGGTTCTGGATTTAAGCTTTCTACCTAAGAGCCTAAATTTGGCTTCCAGAACCTCCCTCCCACATTTTCCGCTGTCGTTGGTGCCCACATGTACTATGACAGCCGGCTCCTCCCCAGCACTGTCTAAAATCCTATCTAGGTGACGCCTGAGGTCCGCCACCTTTGCACCAGGTAGGCATGTTACCAGGCAGTCTTCACGGCCATCTGTCTACATTCCTAATAATCGAATCACCAACTATGACGGCTGACCTGACCCTTCCCTCCTGGGCAGACACATCCTCGGTGTGAGAGGACAATGCACCATCTGGAGGGTCCTTGCTACAGGATCCTTTCCTGCTTCACTAGGCTGATGCTCTCCTATCATGAGACCTTCCTCTTCCAAGGCAGCACCAGGGATCAAGACTGGAGTTGGGACTTGGCTACTATGTCCCTGAAGGTCTCATCTATATACCTCTCTGTCTGCCTCAGCTCCTCCAGGTCTGCCACTCTGCCTCCAGAGATCGGACTCCTTCTCTGAGATCCAGGAGCTCTTTGCATCGCATGCACATGTAAAACTTCTCACCGGTGGGTAAAAAATCATACATTTATTTATTTATTTATTTTATTTAGCTATTTTCTATACCGGCTTTCACGACCAGGGGTCACACTCGATGCAAAAGACTGGGAGGTCCCTCTCTTGCTGCTGGACTGCTGCCTTCATCTTAAATTTGTTCAGTTCCTAGTTAAGTTTTAGGTTGCTATGGGTGTAGCACTGCATACAATTAGGTTCCTTTAAATGTATTTGTGTATTTACTATATATCTGGTAGTGACCTACAAGGGAATGAACAAACTTTGGATATGGTATGGGGAATTTCTGAGTTTAAGTTAAAAGGCTGATGGTTTTTAAATTTTTTTTAATTATATTTTTATTTTAAGTGTGAAAGTGACACCTGCCTATAAATTATAGGATGAGCTAGGGAAGATGGGAGAGGGATGGGAGGGTTGGGAAATACAAACACCCAAAATTCTGTTTGTTGCCTGACTTTCTGACTACCTATTTAAAACAAAACACACAAACACACTAAATAATATACCTGAATAGTTTAGTTCTCCCCATACTTAAGTTTTAAAATTTTCTCCAAGCAGTACTTACTGATTCTTTCAGCCACCAACAAGGTGATCCTCTCCTCTCAGTGCTCCCAAATAAATCCTACTAAACTTTTGCAAACAAAGGGGTAGATTTTATAATTCTACGTGCGCGCGTACTTTTGTTTGCGCACCAGGCGCGAACAAAAGTACGCCGGATTTTATAAGATATGCGCTCGAAGCAGGCGTAACTCATTGCCCATATAGCATGTTGATTTATTATTTTGTAAATTCACAGCTTAGCACAGAGAAGTACAAGCAAAGAAAGCCTATCACATTTTCCCAGTTCTGTTTATAGGTGCAATGGGATTTCAATGTGCTATGGAGGTGAAGCAGGCGTAACTTTGCGTGCGCCGGGCCGGCTGCCGCGCGCCGTGTTCCAGTCTGGGGGCTGGTCCGGAGGCTGTGGCCACGCCCCCGGGTCGAAACCACGCCCACGGCACCGCACCCGGATGACGCGCCATCCACGTCACGCCTCCCGACATGCCCACCCCAAGAAAGGTCCGTGACTTACGTGCGTCCTGGGGCTTTGCGCATGCCGGAAGCCTATGCAATATAGGCTTGGCGCGCGCAGGAGGGGTTTTAAAATCCGTCCCAAAATATACACATGTATATTTTTAAAATAGGTTTTAAAAATACATGTGTTCAATGCACTGATATATGTGGTTTTAAAGCATTGTACATATTTGCGTGTAAACCTACATACACACGTGTTGCAGGGTAAAAGTATGCATATTTTATAAAAGACGCATATCATCATACTTGCATGCTATAAAATACTTGCCTAGAACTGCTCATCGTCATATATACATGTATATGCTGCCGTGCACATCTGTTTGAAAGTTATCTCTGTGTGCGCAGTCACAGATGAGTCTTGTTAAGATGAAATGGGAGAACTCCTAGGCATGAAGGAGGCATCGGGTAAGTAAGTGTAGAATACAATATATCATGCTTGTGGTCAACTTACCCTTATCTTCCAACCTAAGAGGTAAGAGAATGAAAGCACAGAAACTGATCCTTTTATTTATGCACAGCTGTATGGGAAAGCGAGTAGCACGGCACCTCCATAGCACATTGAAATCCCATTGCACCTATAAACAGAACTGGGAAAATGTGATAGGCTTTCTTTGCTTGTACTTCTCTGTGCTAAGCTGTGAATTTACAAAATAATAAATCAACATGCTATATGGGCAATGAGATATTTCTCACCTACTCGGCATTGAATATATTTAATTACAACTGACTTCACAAATATAGAAAATGAAGACTGCATTTTTATTTGGCTAATGTAATACATTTGTGACAAAATTTTGAGAACTCAGACTTGCTCATTTGCAGTCCACACTCTCAACATGGATGCAGATTATTGAGTATTAATGCCTCATCTATTCAAACAGGCAGCATATAATCTCATTGAACGAGACATCCAAAGAAATATATAGACTCCAAATAAAACAAGAAAACTAATTTTCCAAACTATCTGCGGTAGAGCATAAGTAGATATACGGAGATTTATGCTAGTATTTTATTGACTATGTGGCAAGAGCTGCATAAATATAAAATACCATGTAGCTCTGCTCCAAAAGTACACAAATATTTCCAATGCAAGAACATGCTTTCTTTCTCTACCTATTTTATAAACATACACATTTATATCTTAGATGCATAAAAAATATAACTTGTATGCGTAATAACCTTGATTTATAAATGGAGACAGGCATTCTATAAAGAATGTACAAATATGCTATTTTTTAGGCACAAAACTCCTTACAACTCAACTTTCAAAACTGTCTACACTATACCATTTGTG